>NC_136063.1:113410018-113673880 GCF_964261635.1 Lissotriton helveticus | reverse complement strand
TCTCTCCTCATATTTCCATCTTTCTCTTCATACTCTCCCTTACCTGTTGATACTTTCCAGTTTATTCATACTTCCTTCCTCCCGTTATATTACAGTGTGTGTTTATACTTACCGGTTATATTTTTCTTTGTTTCATACTTCTTCCTCTCTTGTTGTAAGTACTTTTATTTTCATAGTCTCACGTTTCTTGTCATAATGCTGCCTTTGTTGGTATAAATAATATTTTAGAATATTTCATATATTTATTTTTGTAATGTTATATATATATATTTTTAATAGATTCTGTCTATCAATACTAAAAAAACGCTATCATGGCTACCAAAAGTCAGAAGAGGAAACAACGAAAAAAAGGTGTTTATTTGAAGAGAAGTCATCCACAAGATTTACATGAACCATGTGTTAAGAAAAAGAAAAAAGTGCTGGTAAGAGAAGGAACACTTTTGTGAGGAAAATATTAAAGACTAAGAGTAGTGTAGACAAAGGGAAATATGCAATTACTGTGTCTTCAATGAAAAAGAAAAAGAAGAATAAAGAGAACAATCATGGAAAGTCAACTGCAGAAAAAATAGTGCATAGTAAAAGGAGGAAAAATCAATTTATCGAAATTAGGAGAAAAAAATTATAATAGAGTTGTTTCAAATTTAATGAAAGAAAATAAGGGTGTAAAAAACAGCATTTTATAAGAAGAAGAAAGGTATAGAAAATGTAGTTGAGAAAGCTTTGGTATTGAAAACAATTTTTTTTATTTCGTAATCAATAGAATTCAATGACTAGTTAAGCCAATCCATTTAATGAAGAGCAAAAGTAAGTGAAGAAGAGTAATTAACAGAAGTTATTTTTGTGAGTTTTTTTTGGGTGAATGGAAGTATAGTTCAAGTTCTGAGCCTTTTTTAATGAAGAAAGTTATTTTCAGAGTAATGATTTGTTGCATGCAGTTGACACTAGTGGTCGTGCTTATGAGGTTAGACATGGTTGTCCTATTGAGAAAGAGAAAATTGTTCTTAGAAATGCAGAAGATGTGTTAGCTGATGAAGTTTTAGGGAGACGTCCTAAAGCTCCATTGTACACTTGGAATTGTAGTAGCATTTGCAGTGTATGGCAAGAATCTATTGATTTTTTATGCAATTTCTTACATAACTATACTAAGAAAAGTGTTAAACAAAAGATTAAGATGTTGCAAGGACTAGACCCTTGCAGAGTGAGAGAAAATACTGGTTTGCAAGGTCATTCTCTGGCTTGTCTTTCTAAAAAAGTATGTCAAAGTGTTTTTCACCATTTCAGGATGTTAGCAGTACATCATTCTGAAATGAGGAAATTAGTCAGAAGATTGTATTATGCAAAAAGTCCAGCTCTAATGTTAAAAAAGTGGAACAGTGCTCTTTTGCACCGATCTGTATCAAGTGTAAAGAACGTTTGTGATGAAATTGAGGTTAGTTTTTTTGGTCCTGAGGAAGACAGTGCAGAAATTGAGATATTAATAGAAGGAAATGTAGAAGAGAATGTACAACATTGTAGTACAGAAAATTTTGAGCAAGAAATTACAAAGTTTAAGGTGATTTCAGGTGAAAGGCCAAATTATTGTTGTGTGTGTTGTCGACAAACTCATTATAAAAATCAGACCAGGACTGTTGAACTGTATTTAAAAAGTGAAAAGAAAAATAATAATGAGTGGAAGGATTTTGCAACTTATTTGTTGGTAGAGAAGTGTTTTAATTTGGGTCTGATCAGCATATTTGTATATATTGTTATAACAAATTAGACGAGAACAAAAAGCCTGCTAGAGCTGTGCATAATAATCTTGAGTTGGTAAATATTCCTTCTGAACTGATGGATTTAAATACCTAAGAGTCTATTCTTATTCAATGTGTGCATCCATTCCAGGCTATTGTTCGTATGGAGCCTAAGACAGGAAAATTGCCTCCTTCTGATTTACAGAGAGGATTAAAGGGAAGAGTTGTATATTTGCCTCTAGATTTAAAGAAACATTTAGAATCAATTGGTGTAGAAAATGTAGAGGATGAACTGTTAGTTATTTTTGTTAATTGCGTTCCTACTAAGAGTAAGAAAATCTGGCAAGAATTAGTGGATGTTAGGAAAGTGAAAAAGGCAACGTTGTATCTGGTAAAAAATAATCAATATTACAGAAATGTGTATGTGAGAGAAGAAGAAATAATTGTAGAAGAAGATAGTGACTTGCCATCTGGACAAATTGAAAAAGTGGATGTGTCCAGAACTGAAGAAATCTACGAACATTACAGTGTTCATCCACTGCATTCTAAAGAAGTGATGGGGAATACTATAGAGTTATTCCAAATGAAAGAAGCAAAAGGAAGTCCCATTAGTGTATGGGAAAAAAGCTTGGAAGCCTGTTCTTTCCCTCAATTGTTTCCCACAGGAAAAGGAGGACGATATGATGACCGACCTGTGCAGATTCCTTCATCTGAATACAGGACATCAAGATTATATGCAGAAGATCCAAGATTTTGACAATGTCTTCCGTATTTGTTTCATCTTTTGTATGAGAGTGATTTGTCTGGACTTTCCTATGCAGTAAATCATATATTGAAAACAGGCGTACATCTGCAAAATGTTTCGGCAAAGGAATTCATGGATAAAGCACTGCAGAAAAATAATGTTTTGGAATCTCAGCTAATTAATCTCATAGCGTGTCAGCGTGGTACTAATGAGTACTGGTAGCGTCGTCATGGAGAACTGAAATGTATGCTAAGGAACTTAGGTACTCCTACATGGATCCTTACTCTAAGCTGTGCTGAATATGCTTGGGATTATTTACTTCAATTTCTTCGAGAGGCAAATTCAAATATACTAAATATTGAATACAAGACACCTGGAGAATTGTGCTCTTTGGATCCAGTTAATGTATGCAGGTATTTCAATCATATATTTGAAGCTATGATATCTTTTATCACCAATCAAAAAAATCCTCCTCTTGGAGAGCTTCTGGACTTCTTTTGGAGAAAGGAGTATCAAGCAAGAGGTGCTCCTCACATACACATGCTAATATGGATCAAGAATACTCCCAAATTTGGAACAGACTCAAATGATACTGTGTTGTCTTTTATTGAAAAATATGCTACATGTGACATACCCAAAAGTACAGAAGATAAGGACTTAAGACAACAAGTCTTATGATTCAAAAGCCATCGTTGTGGGAAATACTGTCGTCAAAAGTAGAAATCTAAATCTAAATTCTACACCAAATGCCGTTTTGTATTTCCACGACCTGTAATATCAAAAGGAAGAGTGAACAGTTTTCTGTCATCTTTGCGACATACTATCACAAGAAAGTCTCCAAAAAATCCCTACAACTTAAGAAGAAATGAAGAGTCAAAATATATAAATGAATATAACCCAGTCATTTTGTCCACGTGGAATGCTAATATGAATATTCAATATGTTGCAGACAATTCCATTGCTGTTGCTCGATCTGTAACATCCTACATAACAAAATCAGAAAAGACGGAATTGAAGGAAATGTAGGAAGAGATTTCCCATGAGAAGAGTCTAAGTAAGAAGTTATATACTTACAGTTGGAAGATGTTAGCTCATCGAGCAATTGGAGCGTATGAATGCTTGGATCGGTTATCATCTGCAAGTCTATATTCCAAATCTAGATGAATCATTTGGATGAGTCTAGGTCTTGCTGCAATACAAAACCGAGTTTTTAAATCTGTACAAGAATTTTTATATTTAGCAGAAAAAGAGCCAGAAAGTACAGATATTGTGTAAACAAATATGTTGGATACATATTATCCAAATAGAAGTCATCATCTTGAGAACATTTGTCTCTATGAAGTGCTGCAAAACTATATTTTTAAACGGAATATTACCAAAAACATTAATAATGGTATATATGCAGTTATTGGTTCTGAAGGATGTCTGGCGAAACAAAGAAAAGAACATTTGATTAATCACCGTAAACTGAGTTGTGAAACACCTGACAAAAGGGAATTTTACTATTTATCTCTTTTGCAACTTTTCAAGTCATGGCGTTCCGAATTGGAATTACTTGGAGATTTCGAGAGCTATGAAGATTCCTTCAATGCAACTAAAGATACTATAGAATGTCCTGTTTTTGCTAATTATGTGAAAATGTTGAATGACGAAATTGAGCAAGAAGGTAGAATTACAGCTGAGATTGCTAGAGACAGTTCTCAAGACAGTCAAAATTATGCTCCATTGAGTCCGGACCCACTAGGAGAAGCAATTGTTCAACAAATTTAGGAAACTTAGGAAACTTGGAAGAACAACTAAATCTTGAGCAGAAAGAAATGTATGAGCAAGTGAGAGAACAGATTGACCATGGATTACTTCATAAGAAGAAAGAGTGTTCTTGCTGATCATTTAAAACTATCCGAATGTACGTGAGTAGAAAAGCTGGAACAGGCAAATGTTTTTAATTAAAGTAATTACAACGTTTCAACAGAAAACAACAGTCGCATTTGTCTTGTGTTGTCACTGTTCCAACTGGATTAGCAGCCCACAATATTAAAGAAATTACTTTACATCGTTTATTAATGCTACCAGTAGAGCATGAAAATAAATTAGAATACCACAAGCTAGCTGGAGAAGCTTCTTATGAAGTTTCAAGAGTCTTGAGGAAATTAAAACTTCTCATTATTGATGAGGTAAGCATCAATCAATCAGTCAATCAATCAAGACATTTATAGAGCGCACTACTCACCCGTAGGGTCTCAAGGCGCTAGGAGGGGGGGGGTGCCGTTACTGCTCGAACAGCCAGGTCTTGAGCTTCTTCCTGAAGGCGAGGTGGTCTTGGGTCAGGCGCAGGTCGGTCGGGAGGGAGTTCCAGGTCTTGGCGGCCAGGTAGGAGAAGGACCTTCCTCCTGTTGTCGCTCTTCGGATGCGGGGGACGGCGGCGAGGGCGTGGCTGGTTGATCTGAGGTGGCGCTTGGGAGCGTAGAAGTTGATTCGGTTGTTGAGGTAGCTCGGGCCTTGGTCGTGTAGGGCTTTGTGTGCGTGGGTGAGGAGACGGAAGGTGATTCTCTTGTTGACGGGGAGCCAGTGCAGGTCTCTCAGATGTCCGGAGATGTGGCTGTTTCGTGGGATGTCGAGGATGAGTCTGGCTGAGGCGTTCTGGATCCGCTGGAGTCTCTTCTGGAGCTTGGCGGTGGTTCCGGCGTAGAGGGCGTTGCCGCAGTCCAGTCGGCTAGTGACGAGGGCCTGGGTGACAGTCTTCCTGGTCTCGGTGGGGATCCACCAGAAGATCTTCTGTAGCATGCGTATGATGTTGAAGCATGACGAGGGCTGACTTGTCTGGTCATGGAGAGGGAGGAGTCCAGGATGAAGCCCAGGTTGCGTGCGTGGTCCGTCGGTTTGAGTGCGGTGCCCAGGGCGGGGGGCCACCAGGAGTCGTCCCAGGCGGAGGGCGAGGAGCCCAGGATGAGGACCTCCGTCTTGTCTGGTATCAAGCTTAATGCTTGCTTTTGTGCATTTAAGAATGCAGCAAATTCTTAAAACTGAGTATGACGTATTATTAAATGGAGGAAAACACGTCATAGTTTTTGGAGATCTTCTACAACTTACTCCTGTAAAAGGACAGCCAGTGTTTAAAACAGTGTTGCATGAAGATACCAGGAAGTCCTAGTGAAGCATTGAAAATGTAAACATTTGGTCATATTTTGAGTATAAGGAACTTATTACAAAATAACTGAACATGGCAAACAAGCTTTACAGAGACGATTATTTTCCAGTTTGTTTCCAAATGAAAATATTGTCCCAGAGAAAATATACATGAGAATTGCAGAAAACAAATCTGTAATCTGCTTAATTCCAACACTACGTGAATGTTCTACATTCAATGAAGACATGTTAAAGTTGGAAAAAGAAGAAATTATAACATTGGAAGCTATTGATCAAATAGAACATGAAGGAATCACTATTATTTTGACTGAAAAGTTGAAGAGGAAATTGGATTCTTTAGAGAAATCGATAAGTAAAACTGCTGGTTTAGAAAATAATTTGTATGCATGTGTAAACTGTAGGGTAATTTTACGACATAATTTGAATGTGGAAAAAGGTTTAGTAAATGGAGCAATGGGTAAAATTGTTGATTTTGTTAATTATGTAAATAGAGATGGGATTGAATTTTTGAAAATCAAATTTGATGAAATTGCTGAAGTACAACAATTTAGTCATTGTGCAGCTCGGTTTTTGCTTGTAAAAGATTTGTATGTACGCAGAAAACAGTTTCCAGTTTGTTTGGCTTATGCGGTGACCATTCATAAATCTCAAGGTTTAAATGTAGATAGTGCTTTAGTGAATATTGGAGGAACCGTGTTTAAAGAACGGTATGGCATATGTAGCTCTGTCTCGAGTCAGAACTTTATCTGGATTGCACTTGATTGATCTTGATGAGACAAGGGTTAGTTCAGATGCAAATTGTGTAAAAGAGTATAATAGGTTAAGAAGAGAATATGCACCCAATTTAGGCCAATATCCAATATTTGCAAAGCGTGTGATAGGTAGAAAAAGAAGATTTGAGAATATCTGTAGTGAAACTGTAGAGAACGAAAAAAAACAAGCTGAAGTTGCGCCTGCAAGCAAAAAGAAAAAGGACAGTTTTTAAGAGAATGTTGGCTATCGGTTTCAAAATAGATGCGGTGTCAACTGCTATGCTAATGTAGTTGTTAATATTGTTTTTGTTCTTGAAAGTTTGCAACAGCAAATTGTTGAAAATCGGGACGAAAGATTCTGTTCATTGTTGTATTCTGTTTATGAGAAATGTAGTAGTGATAAAAGTAAAATACAAAGTGTTTCTGATATTCAAAATGTTTTGGACATATGTTCTGGTTCTAGTCAATTTACGCAGAATATTAAGCAAGATTGTCAGGAACTTTAAATGTTTATGCTTGGTGTACTGGAAGATGAAGGTATAGATATTGAAAACCTTTTAGTCCTTTCTTATAAATGGCAACATAACTGTCAAAATTGTTTGGTTACATGTAGTATTAACATAGACACTGAAAGATTCATATATTTGACTTTACCTGACTGTGAATCGGTGTGTTTTCACAATCTAATTAGAGTAGCAAGTCAAAACATGGAGTGTAGTCAATGTAAATCAAAAATGTCATGAACATTGTTAATACAAAGATATGGACAGTATGTAATTTTAATGCTGCAACGTTGTAGAGCAGATGGAAGAAAATTGGAAACTTTAATAAAACATTTTGTAGCTGGTCAAGTTTCAATATCAGGAAGAACTTTTGTAGCTGTTGCAATTATTGTTCATGATGGACCTTCTACAACATCTGGACATTACACTGTTTATTTAAAATGTCTGAAAGGTTGGATACATTGTAATTATATTCAATTAGTTGTTAAGCAACGTTTGCCTAAAGAGTTACCAAATTCTTACCTAATATTTTTAAAGCCAACATTTTAAATTCAAAATGTGGCCTTTTAGGATTACTGCTGTTACGGTACATTAGTCTGGTGTTATAGAGTGCTTTGTAAGTGAGGGTGAGGAGGTTGAAGGTGATCCTCTTGTTGATATTGAGGCAGTGTAGGTGTATTAGGTGGTGAGTGATGTGGCTGCAGCAGGGAACATTCATAATCAGTCAGGTGGTGGTCTTTTGGATTTGTTGTAGTTGTTGTAGGTGTTTGGCTGGAATTCATGTGTAGAGTTTTTTTCCACAGTGTAGTCTGCTGCTGATAAGGGACTGTGACACTGTTCTTCTTCCTTTGGTAAGGATCCACTTGTAAATGTTGCAGAGCATGTGGAGGGTGTTATGGCAGTATGAGTAGACGTGTAGACTTGCTTACACATGGAGAGGGAAGAATTTAGGATGAATCCTAGGTTGTGGACATGGTTGGTAGGTGTTGGTACTGTCCACAGTATAGTGAGCTAGCAGGAGTCGTCGGAGGTTGAGGGGGTGGGTCTGAGGATGAGTACTTTCATTTTGTGCGACTTCATGTTTAGAGAGCTGCTCTTTGTGTAGTTGGTGATGTCCTTCATTGTGTCGTGGAGGTTACTTTTGGTTGTATGTGGATTCTTGGTGAGGAAGAGAATGAGCTCGGTGTCATCGATGTAGGAGATGATGTTGAGGTTGTGATGGTAGGCTACTTGTGTGAGTGTGGCCATGTAGATGTTGAATTGCGTCGGGCTGAGGGATGAGCACTGGGAGATGGAGCAAATGGTATTGGTGGTTTTGGATCAGAAGGCTGGGAGTCAGACGCTCAGGATTACTATTGAACAATTACCAAACTAAGAATTTGACGCATACTATTTGGCCATGTAGAAAAGTAAATGAAACCATAATGGACTTGTTGTTATATATTTTGTCAGTATATATTTGTAAGTAATATTATTTACAGTGTATGAAAATTAATTATAATGTTTTATGTTATGATTGTTTGAGATGTGTCACATTTATGTAAGAAATTGCTCTTAGAAAAAAACATTTAAGATATGTTTTATTTCTATTTTTTAGATTGTTAATGAGAATGTTGAATGTTTTTTTTAAGATAATCTTATTGATTGTCTTTTTTTGCCCGCTGTTATGTGATGAGTACTATTGAACTCACTGTTTCTAGTGAAATTCAATATATGCTGAGAACATCAAAAAAGGCAAATGTAATAGTTTACAAATTATTTTGTGTTGTAAAATATATATTGTAACTGTATTTTTTTGTGTCTTCCACAGATGGTAATTTTATAATATATACTTTTTTTTTATAATTTAATATGCTTAAGGTAAGTACAAGTAACTATTAACCCCTTCAGTGCTAATGACAAGGGTAACTCGTCATGTAGGGCCCATTGATTTCAATGGAAAGTCAATGGACCTACATGCACACCCCTTAGCAGCCAAGTGGTTAAAAATGGTCGATGGAATGTTCTTCAACCGAGCTGAAGTAACAAAACATGGACGGAGAAGATAAGTGTGTAAAGATGTTTTGTATCTTTTAAAGATATTTCAAAAAATTATATACTGAGTGTACCTGTCAGAACCCCTCATTAATCAGTGGATACGATAATGACTTATCTAAACCCTAGCTGCTGCAGGAGAGATGAAGAATCCGCAAGGAGACATACTTGGAGTGCTTTAGTGCAACAGAGGAATTCTAAGATGGCCGCCTCAAAGAAAGATACGGTGGTGGTCTAGTCATTTACCACACACCTGTGGGGAATCCTTGGTGAGGCGCGTGCTCCCTAACAAGTGTGCACTTCACCTAAGAATTCAGACCCGTTTTCAATTGCTTCATAGATATTCCTGAGGAGAAAGCACAAATATTTTTGAGAGAGTTAAAGAAGGTTCCTGGTCAAACTTACCTTAGTTATCGTTCCAGCAACTAGAATTCAGCTTCCAAGTTGGAAGAAGCCTGCACATTGCACTGCAGTTGATTTTCCCATCGCAGCTCCTTCTGGGCAGACAGATTCAGTTGTGTTCAGCACCTGAAGAGCAGAGAGAACAAGAAACCATACAAGAAACCTAAGTGATACCTTATAGTTGACAAAGGTATATTCTTGGAAAATAATTGTATGACAAGTTACTGAGTGACTAAACTTACCTGACATTATAGAGAATATTGAATATATTCACTCGATGTATTTTCTCTAACCTAAAACAAGAAACGATAACATTTGTGATAAGCAAGGTCTTAAGGGAAAAGAACGCATTGAGTAATGAATACCAGAAACACTGTTGAATTAAAAAGGAACATAAGTGAAAAACACAAGATATTTAAGGATTGACAGAATAGATAACAAGCAACTGCATAAAGAAAGGTTATTAGAAGAACACAAGGAAACTAATAATATAACAATTAGACAATAAACTGAGAGGCCTAGGTTAATGACTGTTACTTAATTATAGGTTATAAGCAGTGAGAAAAATAAAGAACCGCAGCTACAAGGTTGCAGATAAATACTAGGGGAGAGGCTAGTTCGAAAGTCGAAAGGGTAGGTAATTAGTAGGGTTAGGCTAAGGTATAGATGAGGAATAGAGATAGAGTAAACACATGAAGTATTCAAAAAGTAGTGTGATAATGATGCCTAAATATACACAGATACACAGTGTTATTCTGGACAATGAATAGTATCTTTTGCATTTTACTAAAACACATTTATTATTTTGGAATGGGTAAGGTGAATAGACATATTTAACATTTTTTAGTAGTGTATTTTCCTATAATAGCCTGAGTCTTTTCCTATAGTCATAAGGAGTGACTGGTTTCAAAATTTAAGAAAACCTAAGAACAGGATATCTTTATAAGTGATTATGTTTATATAACTTTGCAAAGGACTAAAACTCTACTAATGGAATGTTATAGATAAAAGTATTTATATAGTATTTTTTGTAGGCCAAAATAGGTGAAAACGGTAGTTTTGTATTTTATGTTACGAAAAGTGATAACATTAACTGTTTATATTTTTATACAAGGAGCAAGAACATAAAGGAAAACACATGGAAAGAGAACAGCCTCATACTGAGGAGATTTTGGATATTACCTTGAGTATAATTGAAGAACTAATCGTATCTGTCACAGGCAATGAGAGTGAAGAAGGGGAAATTAGTGCTGCAGACATGAGGTGTGATTTCGAAGATGAAAGCTTTGATGGAGATTTTCTGGAAGCATTAAATTATGTTGAAATTTTAGAACAAATTAATTCAGAAATGCTAACGAGGGAATTGATCTGAATGACATATCTGATGAATTTGTATTGGAATGTGTGTTAAATTATGTGAAGTTACAAGAATACATTTATTGTTTAAAAATAATAAAGGTTTGAGCACTATCAACTAATGTATTTATTGAACTAAAAGTGAAGCACTTATAGATTCAGTTATATATTCTTTAAATGTTTTTATTATTAATTGAAAGTTCATGACAATATAGTGTTCTCTGTACTTAACAATAAATATTAACACAGAAGTATAGATATACATCAAGAATGAATAATGCGCATAATAAAAAGCTCAGATGTTAAAAATATGTTAAAACATAAGGCCATAAATACAGTAAATATTTTAAGAGTATCAGCAGTATCAACAAAGGTGTTATTAAGCTATGAGCCCCCACTTTTTGCCTGCCTCCATGATGCCACGGGCAACCAGATCTTTAGTCCCATTTCCCTGGATTTCGCTCCCTTTAGGGCATACAGCTCCGACTCAATGTTATGGATCCCGAGCATCCTACACATCCACATTTGAAAGGTTGGAGCCTCAACATCCTCCCATGCAGCAGCAACTAATATTCTAAAAACAGCTGTTGATATAAGAAACAAGTGCCTCAGACTCAATGCTTAAACCTAATTTGGCATCGCACCCGATTATTAAGAGTGTAGGGGATAGGTCTATTTTGACAGCTAGCAGCCTCTCTAAAAACTTTTCGATTTCCTTTTTGATTGGCACTAATTTCCCACAACTGCAAAACATATGTAGTAGATCAGCAGGCCCATTTCCACATCTAGGACAATAGTTATTCACACTCTTACCCCATTCAAACAGTTTTGCCGGTGTATAATATAAGTTAAAGAGAGTCTTAAAGTGCTGTGCCCTTAAATTTGAAGATCGTAAAAACCTTTTATCCATACTGATGGCTCGATCCAAATCGATGTCGGGATCTCTCAATTTGGCAACCCAGGCAGCCTCTGTCTTGAGCAAGTCATCAGGTAGCTTTTCCAGGAATAGTCCGTACATTACCCTGACCACCTCCCTTCAAATAATCTAATAGTGTACAATCTTTTGATATGTTTATGGTAGGTCTTTTTGATTTGATTGTGTTAGTCAGCTGCATATATTTAAACTCTTGGGAGCCTTGAAGTGAGTATCGTGACTTCAGAAGATCCAGAGGCCTCAGGACATCCTTTATCATCACTTGACCTAGTGTACTGATTCCCTGTCTTTCCCAGTGTCTCCAGGGGCCATCTCTGCTCAAGTGCGGAAATAGTCCTGACTTCCAAAGTAAGGTATATTTATTAAACTTTGGGATGCACTGATTCTTCTGCACAGACGACCATAGCCCCCAGATATCTTCCAATATTTTATAGCCTGATGCCTTATAAAATCGTTTATCATATTGCCTAAGCAGTACCCCATGTGCTTCAGTCCCTAACGCCAGCTGATATATAGTTGGGATATCCCGCTGACGATGTGTCAAATCATCGGGAGAGAAGAGTATGGCCATTTCTATGAGGAGGCACGACCAATTATAGAATTTAAGATTAGGTATTCCTAGCCCGCCCTTTTCCTGGGGTGAGGACATGAATTTAATTGATCTCCTCACCTTGCAGTATTGCCATACAAAATTCATAAAGACTGCCTCCATTTCCTTGATCCATATGTCATCTACTTTGAAGGGGATAGACCTGAATTTATATAGGATCTTTGGGAACATTGTCATTTTAATAACATTGACCCTACCTATGATTGATAAATGGAGAGTATCGATTCTTTTCAGGTCCTGTTTCATCTTTTCCAGTAATGGCCGAAAATTGTCTTTGATGATTTCCCTTGGCTGGGCATTGATTGTTATTCCTAAATATATTACTGAGTCCACATATCTATCATCCAGTTTGACTATGTTTCTTGAGCATAGTACCTGTGTTTTTCCCACATTAAGTCGGTATCCCGATAACCTCCCAAAGTCAGATGTAATGCTAATTATTTCCCTCATAGCCCTGTCGGGGTCAGTGGTGGTTATGGCTATGTCGTCCGCATATGCGAGTATTTTGGTATCGAATCCATTAGTGACTACTGGCTTTATATTGATATTGTTCTCTATAAGGCGGATCAGGGGGTCTATGTACAGTGCAAATAGAATTGGTGAGCATGGGCACCCTTGTCTTGTGCCTCTCGTAATATTAATCTGCCTGGAGCATTCGCCCATAAGCTGAATACTGGCAGTTGGATTGAGGTACATAGCCTTAATTGCCTGCAGGAATCTGGGACCAAATCCCTTATCGGCCATCACTTTCCAGAGAAAGCTCCACCTGACACGATCGAACACTTTTTCAGCGTCGAGGAGGATCATCGCGATCCCCCCCCCCCTGCAGCATGAATGTCGAACAGGGTTATAGCTCTTTTAATGTGGTCAGTGGTGCCCCTGCCAGGGACAAAACCATGCTGCCAGGGGGAGACGAGACTCGCGACAATCCTCCCCAACCGTGTGGCCAGTATTTTGGCATATAATTTATTATCACTATTTATTAGCGATATGGGCCGATAAGAACCAGGACTTTCCTTAGGTTTCCCTTTTTTGTGAAATACCACTATGTTGGTTTTGGTCCAAGACTCCGGCACGACCCCTGTATTTATAACCCCATTGAATAGATCTAACAGAAGGGGTGCTGTTTCTTCCTTTAAATGTTTATAAACCTCCAGGGGTATGGCATCAGGCCCTGCTGCCTTGCCTGCAGATAGATCCTTTAGTGCCTGAGAAAACTCGTCCATAGTGATATTCTGCTCTAGAGATTCCCTCTCGCTAGACGTGAGTTTAATGCCTGTATCCTGCCAGTTTATACCCAAATCGTCTATATCAGTCTCTTCCTTATAAAGATCCTGATAGAACCTCCTGAAAACTTCCAGGATTTCGGCTGGCTTATTATAAATCTGGTCAGCTTCTTTGATTTCCGTAATAATGTTTTTTGATGTGGCTTGTCTTATCCGTAGTGCTAGAGCCCTACCTGCGTTTTCCCCTGTTTCATACATTCCGACCCTGCGGGTCTGATACTCTGCTGCAGCTTTTTTCGCCAGTTGTCGTTGAATGTCTCCCTTTATGCTATTTAATCTTTCTAAGCTACGAGTACCCTGAATCCCGTGGCAGATGTCTCTCCTATGTTGTTCCTCTGCCTCCGCCAATTTAGCCAAAAGACGCTCTCTGTCTTCCTTAACTTTTTTCCACAACCGCCCAGAGAAGCTAATTGTCTCGCCCCTCAGGCCAGCCTTGAAGCTGTCCCAGACCATGACACGGGATGCACTATACCTGTTCGCATCGAAGAAAGACTGGGACCAGTTCTTTATATATGCTATATAGTTGCTATCCACTAAAAGCTTTCTATCAAAAGTCCAGGGTCTGGTTTTCTCCCTTTGTTTAGTAACAGTCATGGTTAGAACAAGGGGGTTGTGATCCAATATTAGCCTAGGAAGCTTTAAGATTTCTACGTCACAGAGGCAGGTTGCTGATATTAAAAAATAGTCCAGTTTTGTATGTTTATTAAATGGGTGTGAAAAGTATGTGAACCCGGGATCATCTTTCTTTAGACAGCCCCACACATCCCTCAAACCAAAAGATTGAATTATGGAGGATACCGCCCTAAATACCCGGGGCTTGCGACCCATATATGGGGTGTCACCTGTGAAATCAGCTGAGATATTAAAATCGCCGCACATTACTATAGGTGATGGCCAGTTAGTGAGTTCCCTCTCAATGTAATCCATCACCCCCGGGTCATCCAGATTAGACCCGTAGACTGAACATAGAGTTATGCCTAGTTTCAATTCACATATTGCCCATCTACCCAGTGCATCGGCCTTTGATTTTTTAACTCCTCCAAGTCCAATCCGGCCTGTTTGTATTGATTTAAAATACGCAAAGTGGGTCTGAGGGTATGGATTGCTTACAATCCATATAGAGTATGCATGCAGTCCTGTATGCACCGGCAAACTTGTGTTTTATGCCTTCAATTCCCCAGTCGGTATCCTTAGACTTCCTCCAAACACTCTGACACTGCTGTTTTAGTATTGTAGTGAGCCAGTCAGCAGTATGTTCTTGTCCATTGTACCGTGGTAAAACTGAAGCTGTAATAAATTTAGTGAGGAACTTTCTTTGCAGAACTGCAATGATCAAGTCACTATCTAGATACCATAGAGTGTTTCAAACCCCTATAGACTGTGCATGCACTGTTCTATGAACCAGCAAACTTATGTTTTATACGTTCAATTCCTCAATGTGTATCCTTACACTTCCAGCAAACATTCTCACACTACTGTTTCAATATTGTAGTGAGCCATTCAGCAGTATGTGTTTATCTGTATACTGTGGTAACACTGAGGCTGTTATAAATTTAGTCAGGCTCTTTCCTTGCAGAACTGTTATCATCCACTCACTACCTGAGTACTCATGCATTAAAATAGGCCTTAGGGCATAGACTGCTTCAAACCCTTATAGAATATGTATGCAGTCTTCTATGTACTTGCAAATTTGTCTTTAAAACGTTCAATTTACCAGTTTGTATCCTTACACTTCCACCAAACACTCTGTCACTGTTGTTTTAGTTTTGTAGTGACTCATTCATTGGTATGTAGTAATCCATTCACTACATTAAAACACTAATGGGCACATATACAATAACTGGCATATCCCCAGGAATATGAAAGTTATTGTGCTCCGTGACACCACCACCATGGATGCGCCATATTTACAATGCGATGTACCATGGGACAAAAATGTTGCAAGTGCAACGCATTTGCAGCAATGCTCTGGGGGCCCTATGCTCAGACTGCTGTGTCAATCCTTACACCTGCATCAAGGTAGTGCATAGTTTTGACACAGCATGAGCCCAAAAGTGACAAAGTGAAATCTTGTAGATTTCAGTCAGCCACTTTTAGGAGGTGTTCCTGCGCCGGAACGCCCCCCCCCCCCCCATGTAGAAATGTCTCCTTCTGGTACAGGGATTTACAATGTGATGCACCTCCCAGATACATCACATCTAAATACCACATACCATGGTGCATCTTTTGCACCACCACTTCATCAGAAAAGTGATGCAATGGCGGTGTAAAAGAGGCACAAGGGTGTTGTAAATCTGCCCCTAACAAACACTTACAAATTCACCCAGGCAGTTTCACTAGCAGTGTATTATTTTTTAATTTACTTTTGTTATTATTTTGCATTAAAAATATGAAATGTAACTTTAAAAATAAATATAAGTATTTATAATAAAAATGTAGGAAATTACTATAAAAAGAAACAAATACAATAATTAGTACATTTTAAAATGATCATTTACAAAACCTTTGAAATTTACTGAAAAAACCATAGGTTTCAGACATGTTATAGTTAGGAATTACCAATTAAAAAACCTTAGACATTTTCTGCTTTTCTGAATGCCTGACTCATTCTCCAAGTGCATACACAGTGACTGGCTACTCATACTGCTATTAGTTATCATCTCAATACGTTTACAAACACTTATATGTCTGCAGAGAGATTAAATAAGCACATGATGCTGTCAGGATGATTCTAAGACTAGACACAGACTCCCAGTGTGATTCCAGACAGGCAGGTCTATTCCATGGACTTTAGTAGGAGAGAGTCCATAGTCTAAAAAAGGTTTAGGGGACTGCATACATTGTGCTCATTTGACTGTACCATTGCTTTTCTGAATGCCTGATTCATTCTCCAAGTGCATAAACTGGTACTGTGTTCGAATACTGCTATTATACTAATGTACATATCGGTACATTGAAACAATATGTCATAATCAGCAATCCCTATTCCAAAACACACATAATACTATGCAAAGTGTATGTTAAATAACATTTAAACACATTACAAAAAACAGCAATAAATATTTTTTCATCATAAAATATATCACTAACTCCAAATGTTATGTATTATATTTTATGAATAAAAATAAAGGCACCACATAGAACACCTCACAAATGAATAACTCACCTTTCAAATTGATTTGTACATTATGAAATATCTGAATCAGACTCCAGATTTTCTTATGCACACAATGAATGTACTGCACTGCTGTTTGCAAAACCAAAAACATTGGCAAACTTCCCCTCTCATGCTGCACACATATACCTGTAAATATGAAAACACATTGCTTTCCACATTTATTCAAAAGCTAACACACATTTCTATTTGTTACACATTTCAACCCTTGCATGAAGCCCTCGGAAAAGCACCCATCCCGACAGACCACGCACGGAACCTTGGCGTCATTCTGGACTCTTCACTCTCAATGAACAAACAAGTCAACGCCGTATCCTCTTCCTGCTTCAACATTCTTCGCATGCTCAGAAAAACATTTCGCTGGATCCCCTCCGAAACTAGGAAAACAGTCACCCACGCCCTGGTCACGAGCCGACTGGACTACGGAAACACCCTCTACGCAGGTACCACCGCTAAACTCCAGAAGAAACTCCAACGAATCCAAAACGCCTCAGCCAGGCTCATACTAGACATCCCACGCAACGAACACATCTCTGGTCACCTTAAAGACCTCCACTGGCTACCCGTCAATAAGAGGATCACTTTCCGACTGCTCACCCACGCACACAAATCACTTTACGACATCGGACCAGACTGCCTCAACTCTCGACTGTCCTTCTACACCCCCTCCCGCCAACTACGCTCTTCTGACCAAGCCCTCGCCACTGTACCTCGCATCAACAAGACCACCATGGGAGGCAGATCCTTTTCTTACCTGGCTGCTAAAACATGGAACTCACTCCCCGCTTACCTCCGCCTCACCCAGAACCACCTAGCGTTCAGAAAACAGCTTAAAACGTGGATATTTGACAAATAATCCTCCTCCTCCTCCTAAGCGCCTTGACACCCTCCTGGTATGTAGTGCGCTATACAAATTTTATGACTTGACTTATGACTTGACTTGCAAATTAACTTAACTTTCAACCCTACCCCCACTCTGCTACCCTACCATAGTAACAGTTCATGGAACACTAAACTGAACACACAGGTTACAAGTTCAGCACACAATGTTACAAATGTAAACAGCAAATATGCTTGACTTTCCAAAGTACAAGCTTATCTTATATAATGTACCTTTCAAAAACGTTTTACTAACCAATAAGAAACATGCTTTTAAAACACAGAAACATGCACCCTATTTTTCAGTGTATAATGTTCTCAATCAGCCAATCATTTCTCTTCTTTTTTTGAATCTGCATCTTGTCCACCATTTTAGAAATATCTTATTTTACAAACTGCCTACTGCGCGTACAGACATCTTTTGAGTGTATCCAGATTTCCCTTCAAGATGCTTAGAGTGTGGATTGTGGGACACAGCTATATTTTCTGGTGCAAAAGGTATGCTGAAAACAGAGGTATTGTCAAAGACCTAAGTTTGCCAAACGTAGACATTTAATGGATTGGACGGAGAGGATTAAAGTGGCCCCAATCAATGACATTGGTTAAATCCGTTTTGCATCTCCAACACCCTGACCTCATAATTGTGCACTGTGGTGGCAATGACCTAGGGACATTGACTGGGGTAGGTCTGGAAATGCTAATGAAGTACACCTTTGCAGAATTGATGTTACTTTTCCCCCAAGCTCCCTTTGTCTATTCTAACATATGCCAAAGACAGAAATGGAACTGGTCCAATACATTTTGTCCACAGATTGAGAAGCTAGGAAACATGTCAATAAAGCTGTTTCTGCTTATCTCAGAGATTATAGGATGGGGTCCATTTACAACGACAATCTGCGTTTTAATATGGATGGCATCTATTGGAGAGATGGTGTACATTACACTTATGAGGGTAGCAGAGTCTTTCTCAGCAACTTTAGACTGTGCATAGTTACTTACTTGTAGGTACCAAAATCTCCCAATAAACACTAGGGTTCTTTTTAGAACCACCCAAGATCTAAACATATAAGCCCATTTTGGAGTCACGCACCCAATGCGTTCACTCCAGGGGGCCGCGCTGGGAGTCGAACACCCAAAGCGTTCACACCAAGGGGATGCCCTGGGAGTCACGCACCCAGCATGTTCACACCAGAAGGCTGCGCTGAGCGCTGCACTGGAGTCGCAACTCCCATATTTTCCATTAAAAAAATTAGCTCCTACCATTAATTTTTATTTTCCCCGGGGACCCCATCCCCGGGACCTATCCACAATGGTGGGGACCGTGGGGGGAGCCCCAATGCCCCCACGGTCCCTCCGGCTCTCCGCGTCCATTGGGGGCCGGCATTGCTTTTCCACATGGGGAGCTGCTAACATGCAGCTCCTCATGTGACAAAGCAATCTGGTTTGCATTTTGGAAGAGAGAGCAGGTTTCTGTTTGCATTTTGGAAGAGAGAACAGGTTTCTGTTCCAAAATCCAAACCAAGTTTGCCGTAGCAAACAGCAGTGTCCTGGGGTTGGGCACCCCGAGACACTGCAAGAGCAGGCCCTGGGCGGAGACGGTCCCCAGGGCCATCAAGGGCTGCAGGAGGGGGGCCGCACAGCCCTCCTCTTAACATTTACAAAGACCCGGGGGGTAGTGGTCCCCAGGGCTTGGGGGTCCATCACGGACCTCCCATTTGTTTTTTTTAGAGCCCCGGGGAGGTGGTGGTCCCCGGGGCATGTGGGGGAGGGCTCAAGCCCAACCAAACAGGAATTCTTTTTTAAATATAAGCCCTGGGTTGGCAGTGCCCGGGGCAGCAGGGAGCCATGTGCCCCTGCAAATATATTAATAAAAATCCCAGGGGTGTCGGTCCATTCAGCAGTTCGGGCTGTAGCTGTGTCTAAAGTTTCCTATGGAAAATTGCATGTGGAAAGCATGTTTTGGGTCCAGCCTTTTTTCTCAGCCGCACTTGCAGATCACCCCGAAACTTTCAAGATAGGAGCAGACCGGAGCGGGCCATAAGTTTTGAAAATTTTGCAAAATTTTGTCAATCAGCACCAAAGTTATTGGAAATAAAATGTTGCGATGTTCCTATGGTAACTAGGTCCTCACTATAACTACCTACAGGCGACCGCCAGTAGGTAATATAGTTATATGTTTGTAAATGTGCTTATTTGAAAAATCTTTGCAGACAATTTTTAGATTATTTTAAGATTATAATCTGTTTCTATCTTTTGTAATTTTTAATATTTGTATGTTTTTTTATTTTTTTATTTAAATTGATATTTTAATTGTTTTTAATTTTGAATTGACTTGAGTGGGAATAGTAATCTGTACTCTTTCGCTATCCAACACTTTCCCCACTGTTGCACTCATTGGAGTGGGAATTATAATTTTTACCCCTCCGCTATACAATACTTTCCTTACTGTTGCACTAACTGGAGTATTAATAGTAATTTTTTCCTCTCTGCAATCCAACAATGTCCCTACTGTTGCAGTAATTGTAGTGGGAATAGTAGTTTTTATCCCTCCCCCATCCAACACTTTGCCTAATGTTGCACTCACTGCAGTGGGAATAGTAATTTTTACCCCTCCGCTATCCGAACCTTTCCCTACTGTTGCAGTAATTGGAGTGGGAATAGTAAATGTTACCCCTCCGCTATCCAACACTTTCCCTACTGTACAATGTAGTGCAAAATGTTATTTTAAAAATGATTAAATATTTTAATGTTTTAATTTACAATATAACATTGTTTTTATTAGATTTTATGTTATAGGTGTATGTATGTGTGTGTATATATATAGTCAATGAAAAAACCATAGGTTTCAGACAGGTTATAGTTAGGAATGATCATTTAAAAAACCTTTCAAATTCACTGAAAAACACATAGGTTTTAGGGATGTTATAGTTAGCTGGACATTTCACTCCTACAAAACCATTGAAACTCCTCCGTTATAGTTAGTTGTACTAATGGTTTTGATTCAGAACATTCTATCACTGGGGAATTTGTTCCAGAACCTCCCCCTCCAGAGAGAAATAAATCTATTGTCTGGAAGTTTTCCACTTTCCACCTGGGTTAAAAAAGGTGAATGCGACAAAGGTCACATGTAAAATCTGCAAGGCGGTCCTCTCCAGAGAAAACCCAAATAAAACATACTCATGTGGAACAGCTAGCATGAGGAAGCACTTGCAGACACGCCATCCTGTGAACTTTGCACAAGAGGAGATGAGAAGGAAACAAGAAAATGCTCCTCCACCACCAGCTGTTCCAAGCACATCTGGGACAACACCGCACAGCACAGGGATGCAACATATGTACATAAATAAGTTGCACGTCTGTGCTTCCCTCTGCACAGCTGCATAAACTGCAGCCATGTGGTGACACAGGCACCCTTGCACCATGGTGCAAGGATGTTCGTGTCATGCGATGATTGTTTTTGTGCAGGAAAGGACACCTTTCTTCACAAAAAAAATCAGTAAAAGCATTTTTCTCCTTCAATATATGCTGTGCATTGTAACATATATTGAAAGAGAAAAAATTAGGAGAAGTAAAAACAATTCTCCTTGTTGTGCTTTGCTACACCAATTGGAGGATGGTGCACAAACATGGCCAGATTTATGATTTTTGATAAAACTGGCATATGTCTTGTTCTATAACTATTCTGTGCAAACACGCACAGTAAAACCTATAGAACGCCTTTTCAATGCAAAGTGGTGTGTATGATGAGATTATATTTACATGGAAAACAAAAGGTATACAGAATGCCTTTTCCTCACCTTGTAATTAAGAAAGAGAGTTAATGACTAGGCCAATTATTATTATTGGAGTACATTTCTGTACTGCTAATAGAGAACGAAATAAATGTATAAGTACTTATGTTTTAGGAAACTTATAGCACATATTTATATATGACTGAATTGGGCCTACTATGACATGTGCAAAAATACTTAGTGATGTGCTTCAAGTTAAATAGTTGTATTTCTAATAATTCTAAAATTACCAGGACCTACAAGACCACCATATGACTCTATTGTGTACTATACCATGTATCTTGCAGACAGGTGCTCTGAAGCTGTCTCCTATTTGATACCTGTCTGCAATGGAATTCTCTGGCACAAATCTAGTCCATCCATCTTCCTATTTTTCAACTGTGTGGGAACACAGTCCATTGTGCATTTTAAAACTTACTTAAACTTACCTCAGCAGTAATACATCTAAAAAAGCTACACATTTTATTCACTTGTTTTTTATCATGTAAAATATAGTGCATTCCATATTTTATAATTAGGATCAGTAAAAGAAAAGAAAAAATAGCTATAACATGTAATAATACATTTTTAACAGCGCAGCATAATTTATTAATTTATTTGCCTTTTTTGCTGTTCTCAGAATATATTGAATTTCATGAGAAACAGTGATTTCAATCGCACTCATCACATAACAGCTGGCAAAAAAGAAACAATCAATTAGGTTGTTTAAAAAACAAAAACAATCCATCCCTAGTAAAATACCGGATAATACAAATCACACATATATAAAATGTTTACTGCTAAGAAAATGTTATAACTTAAATTTATAAACACTGTAAATGTTGTTGGTTAAAAATATACACCGAGACAATGTGCAAGAAAAAGTCCATAATTCAAACATATACCTTTCCTTGAGGCCAAATAGTATTTTTGTACTCCTTTTTATGTAAATCATCCAATGGTAATCCTATTAAACCATAATAATAAATTCCTCAGAGGCTGAATTATCTTCTTAAAACTTTGGCTTTAAAAATATTAGCTATGAATTTGGTAATTCGTAAGGCAAACATTGTTTGAAAACCCACTGAGCATCATTACAAAGTGCCCAGCCTTTGTCACATTTTAGATAGGCAGTGTAATGTCCAAATGTTGTGGAAGGACCATTATGGAAAATTATTGCTACTGCTACAAAAATCATCCCTGATATTGATAGGTGAGTAGCTACAAAATGTTTTATTAAAGTGTCCAATTTTCTTCGGTCAGCTGTACAACGTTGCATCATTAAAATGATATATTGTCCATATCTTTGTATAAATAATGTTGATAATATTTCTGATTTGTAGTAGCTATACTCCGTGTTTTGATTTGCAGCTTTAACTAATTTATTGAAAGACTAATGTACAGTCCGGTAATGTCAAATATAGAAATCTTTCAGTGTCTACATTAGTGCTACATGTACACATACAATTTTCACAATGATGTTCTCATTTATAACAAAGGCCAAAAATATTTTCTATCTCTACACCTTAATTTTCTAATACGGTAAGCATATAAATTAGAAATTCCTGAGCATCTTGTTGGATATTTTGCGTAAATTGTGTAGAACCAGAACATACATCCAAAAGATTACGAACATCAGAAACGGTTTGTATTTTACTTGTATCAGTTCTCAATTTTTTATAAAACAGAATACAAGGAACAAAATCTTTTTGCCTGATTCACCATACGTTGCTGTTGCAAACCTTCAAGAAAAAAAAAAACATTGACCACTACATTAGCATAGCAGTTGGACACCAGAACTATTTTCAAACTGATAACCAACAATCTCTTCAACCAGTGTCCTTTTTCTTTTTGCTTGCAATCACATTATCTTGTTTTTTCCCTTCTCCACACCTTCAGTTCGGATATTCTCATACCTTCTTTTTCAGCCAACCACATGCTTTTCAAATACAGGATATTGGGAGCACATGTTCTTCTTAATCTATTATACTCTTTTACACAGTTTGCATCTGCAGTAACCTTTGTGTCATCAAAATCAATCAAAAACAAAACAGATAATGTTCTGACTCACGACAAAGCAATATATGCCATACCCTCTTTAAACACAGTTTTTCCAATCTTCACCAAAGCACTCTCAACACTTAAACCTTGAGTTTATGAATAGTCACTGCATATGCCAGAGAAACTGTAAACTGTTTTCTACGGACATATAAATCTTTAACAAGCAAAAAACGAACTGAACAACAACCAATTTGTTTAACTTCTTCAATCTGATCAAATAACATTTTTAAGAATTCAATACCATCTTTATTTTGATAATTAACAAAATCCACAACTTTGCTCATTGCTCCCTTACCTAAACCTTTTTTTACGTCCAAATTACGCCTTAAAATGACTCAACAGTTTCTACATGCATATAGATTCTTTTCTAAACCAGCAGTTTTAGATATTCATTTTTCTAAAGAATCCAATTTTGTCAAAATAATAGTGATTATTTCATGCTCCATTTTAACGATGGCTTCCATTTTTATTATTCCTTTAATGTTGTGCGGTGCCCACTCATTTGGAGCAGTGACAAAACAAGACAAATGTAACTCAGTTGTTTTCTGTAGATAACTTGTAATGACATTTAATTAAAAAACTTTTTCATGTTCCAGCTTGTCCACTTACGTACAGTCAGACTCCCATGAGCACTCTTTCTTTTAATGAAGTAATCAATGGTCAATCTGTTGTCTCACTTGCTGATATATTTGCATAGTGCATAGAAGTTTCAAATACAGCATGCCGTAAAACCTGGCTCACTGCAAGAGTACATGTACTTATGTGTCTGGAAAACAAATTAACCAACCAAATCATTCTCTCTCAATTTTCCCAAATGGAGACTGACTCACTGTGTGATTCTAGACAAATAACAGTATTTCTTGCACTTCACTGAAAGGATTTCTACATGCTACGGAAAGAGTCACTATGGAATTGCAAGAGCACTCACACAGTGTTTACTGGAGAGTATGGATACTAACTGGGATATTGTAGGCCTGAATCACATGTATGAAAGTGGTTAGACTATTACATGCATAGTGCTTAGGAGTTTCAAGTACTGCATGCCCTAAAGCCTGGCTCACTGCATGAGTACATGCACTTATGTGTCTGCAAACACATCAAGCATCCATTCCACATATTTCATTACTGAATTTTACTATTAAAGCTAAACTCATTTTGAAAATACATAACCAATGACTATTTTCTAATTCTACCAAAATGTGAGAACACAATAGGTTTTTAAACAATTACATGTCTGCAAACACATGAAGTACCAACATGCTTCTCTCAGAGTGATTCCTAAATGCACACATACTCACTCTGTGATTTGAGACAAGAGCACTATCCCTTGCATTTTACTAAAAGATATTTCACAGTCAAGAAGGAGTACTGCATTTTAGTGTATAAACTTGACCAATTTTGCAAATACATAAACAATGACTGTTTTCTAATTCTACCAAAACATGAGAACAGCACAGTTATCTGTCTGCAAACACATGAAATACACAAATGCTTATCTCAGAATGGGTTCTAAATGCACACACACTCACAATAAGATTTGAGAAAAAAAGTTATTCCCTACACTTTAGCAGGAGAAACACATTAGTCTGATTAAAATCAAAATGCACCACATACATCCCCTCACAAATTTATAAATCACCTTTCAAATTGTTTTGTAGATTAATAAGTATGTCAGTCACACAGCAGATTTTCTTATACAGAATCTCTGTTCTGTACACCTCTTACCAAAACCAAAGAATTGCAAGGTTTCCCTCTCATTTTGCACACTTATACACCTAAATATCAAATCATAATCCTTCTCACATTAATTCAAAAGCAAACACACATTTCTATTGGTTACACATTTCAACCCTTTCCAATGGACATAAATTTGAACCCTACCCCCAATCTGACATCTGCCTGTTACCATAGAAACAGTTCATGGAACACTTAACTGAGCACACAGGTCAAAAGTTCACTACACAATGTTGCTAATCAAAACAGCAAGTGTGCTTGACTTTTCAACATAGCTTATCTTATGTAACGTTCCTTTCAATCAGTTTTTGTCAACCAATAAGAATCATGCTTTTAAAAAACAGAAACATGCACCCTAGTTTTCAGTGTAGAATGTTCTCAAACAACCAATCATTTCTTTTCTTTTTTCAAAACTGCATCTTATCCACCATTTTAGAAAAGTCTTAGTTTTCAAACTACCATTTCATTTACTGAGACCATCTGAGTGCATCCAGACTGCCCTTCAAGATGCTTAGAGTGTGGATAGTGGGACACAGCTATATGTTCTGGAGCCACAGGTATGCAGAAAACAAAGGAATTCACAAATACCTAGGTTTACCAAATGTAGACATTAAATGGATTGGACAAAGAGGGTTGAAGTGGCACCAATTGATGCCAGTGGTTAAACCCTTTTTGCATCTCCAATACCCTGACCTCATAATTGTGCACTGTGGTTGCAATGGCCTACGTACTTTGACTGGGGTAGGGGGGGAGCGACACTTGACCTTGCCAGGTAGGTCGCTCCCCCCGCTGCAGCTCCACCATCGCTTGTGCCCTGCACCCTTGGTTTTTATTGCTGCCCATTCCTGGGCGCTGCTTCTCCTCATCCCCCCGTGCCCACTGCTCACTTTTCCTGCTGCTGCTGCCCCAGTGTCCCCGCCCCCACGCCAATTCACTATCCTCTGCCTCCCGCCTCCCAGCTCCCCTTTAAAATGGCGGCAGCTGCACGGCCAAGGCACGAATAAAGCAAGGGCGTCTATGCCCGTCCGTGCCTGGAATGCACCCAGCGCCGGAACCCCTGGACCCTGCGAACACCACAACACCAGACTCCACTACGACGCCAGCAGCCTCCAAGCACTCAATGCCGGCCGAAACCATATCTGCTTCCAAGCCACCCCGAAATGAACCCACGGGCCCTTCTCCTGCCGCACCTGCAGCTTTACCTGCGAAAGAACCACCAAACCTCGAAAGACTGGACCCAACCACCTCCGCTGCATACTCCTCAAAACCAGCTCCGAGACCTGATATAACGACTCCTCGGCGTCCGACATTGCCATAGCCATCCCGGATGGCTACAAGATCACCCACAGGGATTGTGCCAACGGAACCAGAGGAGTAACAGACATTGTCCACAAGTCCACCCTCAAGGTTGCCACCCACACAGAAGACACCCTCAACACCGCTGAATACCTGCACTTCCGGATCCACACCGACCCCGACACCACCCTCAGAGGAACACTCATCTACAGACCCCCTGGACCCTGGGCTCAAATTAGCGACTTCATCATCGACCTAGCCAGCACCCACGCACTCGCCTCCATGAACTACATCCTCCTTGGGGACCTGAACTTCCGCCTCAAGAACAACAACGACGCCAACTCCGCAACCCTGATCGCCAACCTGGGCCTCAAACAACTCATCACCGTACCCACCCACGCCGCCGGCCACATGCTGGACCCCGTCTTCTTCACAGGCACCCGCGTCGCCTTCGACCACACCATCGAACTCTACTGGACCGACCACCCCTGCATTCATTTCACCTTCAAGAAACCAACCATGCACCACCGCACCCAACAGATGCCTCGCCGCTGCTGGATCAAAGTCACCGAAGACCGGCTGATCACCACCCTCACCCAGAAGTAACCCACCGACCCCACCAAGCCAGACGCCGAAGCCCGCAATCTCAGACAGTGGATCGACGACTGCGCCAACACCCTTGCACGGCTCAAGAAACCCTCCAACTGCCACGCCAGCATGAGAGCCACCTTGTTCAGCGACGAGCTCCAGAACTCCAAACGCGCATGCCGGACACTGGAGAAAATATGGTTTCACGAACGCACACCAGACAACCACAAAGCCCATAAGGACGCCACCCGCAGACATCACAACCTCATCAGATTAGCCAAAAAATCCTCCTTCCAAGACAGTTTAGACAACAACGCACACAACAGCAAAGAGCTCTTCAGCATCGTAAAGTAACGGCAACAACATCCCGCCCTCACAAGAACTGTGCGACTCACTAGCCATTTTCTTCCACTGCAAGATCGCTGACATCCATGACAGCTTCAACACCACAACCACCCAGACTATGCCAGACACCACCTCCCCTGAGCCCACCACCAGCGCCATCCACCTGACCTCCTGGTCCAACGCCAACGACGACGAGACACGCAAGGTCATGGACTCTTTCCACTCAGGATCTCCGTCAGAACCGTTCCCACACCACGTATTCCTCAAAGCAGACGCAGCCATCACACCCCAACTACGAAAGGTCATCAACATCTCCTTCCAAACAGCGACATTCCCAAAAAGCTGGAAGCACGCCAAAACCAATGCTCTCCTCAAGAAGCCCAAGGCAGACCCCAAGGATCTCAAGAACTTCCAGCCCATTTCCTTGCTCCCGTTCCCGGCAAAGGCAATTGGCCTGCCACCTGGAAGACAACAACATCTTGGACCCATCCCAGTCCGGACTAAACCATAGCACCGAGACAGCCCTAATCGCCGCCACAGATGACATTAGGCGCCAACTAGACAACGGCGAAACATCAGCCCTCATCCTCCTGGACCTGTCGGCCACCTTCGACACGGTCTGCCATCACACCCTAAAGACACGCCTCCTAGAAACCGGAATCCAAGAGAAGGCCCTTGACTGGACCACGGCGTCCCTCTCCGGCAGAACCCAGTGCATCCGCCTCCCACTCTTCCGATCCGAAGCCACCGATATCATCTACGGTATCCACCAGGGTTCATCCCTCAACCCAATGCTGTTCAACATCTACAACATGGCCCCCCTCACACAAGTGGCCTGCCATTACGACCTCAAAATCATCTCCTATGCCGACGACACCCAACTCATCCTCTCCCTCCCATAGGACCCGCACACTGCCAAAACTAACCTCCACTAGGGAATGAAGGCTGTGAACTGGGTACACATCCTAGCACCCACCCCCTCAGCCTGGGATGACTCCTGGTGGCCGACCACACTGGGAACAGCCCCAACACCCACTGACCATGTAGGCAACCTAGGATTCATCCTCAACTCCTCCCTCTCCATGGCTAAGCAGGTCAGCGTTGTCTTCTCCTCCTCCTGCTACAACACGCTCCACATGCTCCGCAGCATCTACAAGTGGATCCCGACCGAAACAAGAAGAACGGTGACACTGGCCCTCGTCAGCAGCAGACTGGACTACGGCAACGCACTCTATGCAGGAATCCCAGCCAAACACCTATGACGACTACAACGCATCCAAAATGCCTCTTCCAAACTGATCGTCAACGTCCCCCGCCGCAGCCGCATCACCCCCCCACCTGAGAGATCTACACTGGCTCCCTGTCAACAAGAGGATCACCTTCAAGCTCCTCACCCACGAACACAAAGTACTCCACAATGTCAGACCAGCCTACCTTAACAGCAGACTCAGCTTCTACACCCACACCTGCCAGCTCCGCTCTGCCAGCCTCGCCCTCACGCTGTCCCCCGCAACCAATGAACGACCTTCGGTGGCAGATCCTTCTCCTACCTCTCCGCCAAGACCTGGAATACCCTCCCCAACCACATACGGCAGACAAAAGACCTACTCGCCTTCAGAAGACTCCTCAAGACCTCTAGTAGTAGCACCCCCCCCTCAGCGCCGTGAGACCCTCACGGATAAGTAGCGCCCTCTACAAGTACTCTGATTGATTTTTGAAATGCTTATGAAGGACACCTTTGGAGAATTGATGTCACTTTTCCACGCAACAGCCTTTGTCTATTCTAACATATGTCAAGGGCAGAAATGGAACTGGTCCAATCAATTTTGTCCACAGATTGAGAAAGCTAGGAAACATGTGAATAAATCTGTTTCTGCTTTTCTCTGTGACTATAGAATGGGGTCCATTTACCACAACAATCTGCGTTTCAATATGCATGGCATCTATAGGAGAGATGGTGTACATTTTACAGATGAGTGGAACTTTAAACTCTGCATAGGTACTTACTTGTAGGTACTAAGATCTCTCTATAAACACAAGGGCTCTTTTTAGAGCCACCTAAGAACTAAATACATAAACTTGATGTATATCTGAAAAAATATCTATTTTTTTGCTTGGGGTTGTGCACCCAATGCGTGCAAGTCGTGCACCACACGTGCTGGAGTCGTGCACCCTACGGGTTAGAAGCTGTGCATCCAATGCGTGCACACCATAGGGCCGCACAGAGAGCCGCACTGGGTGCGCGACTCCTAAATTTAGCGTAAAAAATAGCCCTAACACTAATTACTATAATCCCTGTGGGGTGAGCCCCAATGCCCCCATGGTCCCAGCCGGTTCCCCGCATCCTACGGGAGCCGGCATTGCTTTTCCACACGGGGAGCTGCTAGCATGCAGCCCCCCGTGTGGAAAAGCAATATGGTTTGGATTTTGAAAGAGAGAGCAGGGAAACCTTTCAAAATCCAAACCACGTTTGCCATGGGAGGGCGAGAGACTCCCACCCTCTCATAGCAACAGTGTTCTGGGCACCCCAAGACACTGCAGGAGCCGGCCCTGGGGGTTGGCAGTCCCCAGGACACTCGAGGGCTCCAGGAGGGGGGCCAGGCAGCCCACCTCCCACAATACATAAAGCCATGAGGGGTGGTGGTCCCCCCAACAAATTATACTGGGAGGGGCTTTTGAGCCCCTCCCAACAATTTTTTTTATAGCCCTGGGAGGTGGCGGTTCCCGGGGCTGGGTGGGCCCTTTGGTGCCCCTTTAAATTTAATAATTTTGCCCAATGGATTTAACCCCCATGGGGGCTAATAATAAAAGAAACTCCGTTCTATTTTTTTTTTTTACGGCAGGATCCGCACACACCCCGCATGCACTTTGCGTTTAAAAAAATAAATTACATTTTTTTTAGGGGGCCTGGCATTCCTTCTGCAGGTCTAGAGGGTCAGGGTATTTCTACCCTGCCCCCTTTATACGCTTTCCACACATATTCCACAGACCTCTTTAGCCTAGCTTCTACCGAAGCACAAAATGGCTGCCAACAGTTCCTTGTTTTGAATGTTGACAACCACTTGACAGCCAATTAGCAGTCAGCACGTGATCGGAAGGGTACGCTCAGGATGTGCTGGGGCTGCGCTCATGGTGCTGCGCTCACGGTGCCCGCAGGGTGCGCGGATCTATATATAAATGCTTTTAACTGTCATTTTCTTAGTAACTACTGAACAGATTGACACCATTTAAGCAAAAGGCACGAGTCTGAACTGAGGATTACCTCTTTGCCAAATTTGGTGTAATTCCGTTCAGAAGTTCGGGCTGTAGCTGTGGCTAAAGGTCCTATGGGAAATTGCATGGGGAAAACGCGTTTTGGGACCCCCTTTTTTCTCAGCCCCCACTTGACGAATCACCGTGAAACTTTCAGGATAGGAGCTGACCGTGCGCCAAAGATATTCCAAATAGAATGTTGCAGTTTTTTTATGTAAAATAGGTCCTAACTATAAGTAACTACTGGCGACCGCTGCAGCCACTTGTGACACTGATACAGATATTTTCATATTTAAACATTACTCGCTAATACATGTATTCACTAAGATACACTTAATAAGTCAGTTATACAATCATTTTTACAAAAAAAACATCCATTTAGACACTTATTTACACATTTTTTCTTCCATCGACCTTTAGATATACATATATAAAACATATTTATTTTTCAGAAAGACAAACATTAACTGGATGATGTCATCAGTGATGTCATCAGTGATGTCATTTGAGATGTCATCAGTGATGTCAGGAGTGATGTTACTGACCATGTCTTGAGTGATGTAATATGTGACATCATCAGCAGTGCATTGCGGGCGCACGAGTTATAGTTAGCTGAATTAACTGTAACGGGGGAATTTCAATGGTTTTGTATGAGTGAAATGTCCAGCTAACTATAACATGTGTGAAATCTATGTTTTTTTCGGTGAATTTCCAAGGTTTTTTAAATACTAAATCCTAACTATTACGTGTGTGAAACCTATGGTTCTTTCAGTGAATTTCTAAGGTTTTTTAAATGCTAATTTTTAACTATAGCATGGGCATGGCGGAGACCTATGGTTTTTTCAGGTAATTTCTAAGGTTTTTTAAATGCTAATTTTTAACTATAACGTGGCAGAAACCTATGGTTTTTTCAGTGAATTTCAAAGGTTTTGTAAATGATAATTTTTAAATGTGTTAATTCTTATTTTATACTGATTTACTACATTATTTTAAACTATTTTTAGATCTTTTTTTTTTTAAATTACATTACACATTTTAATACAAATTGAAAAAAAATGTTTTTAAAAATATTGAAATTGTAATATGTTTTTTTTTTTTATATGTTTTTTAATTTATATATATTTGAAATAGCAGGCAATGATATCCTATGGAATGAAATTCAAGTTACTGGTAAGTACAGTTAAAATTACTTTTCAGGAATAGTAGTGAGCTAGATTGGGGAATTAATTCCTCTACAATCCTCAGGTCCCCTATGAGACAACTAGCCCACCAGGTACTTCCAGTATGCGCCAGGCAGCTGTGTTGCAGAGAGTCATTCAAAGGGCTCGCCCCCTTTTTACAACACTCTGCAACACAGCTCCGTGGCGCTTACTGGAGATACCTGTTGGACTAGTTACCCCCTAAGAAACCTCTGGATTGAACAGGAATTAATTCCCCAACTTAAAACGCGCCTCAGGGCATGTTTGCACTCACAGTACCTCAAGCCCCGCCCCCTACCTTCACCACTGTGCTAACGCGCCCTGTAGAGTGTTCTAAATTGGGGGATTAAGTCCTCTTGCATACTGGGGTCTCTGGGGGCCAACTAGCCCACAGGGAACCTACAGTATGCGCCAGGAGGCTGCGTTGCAGAGACATGTAATGAGGCCACGCCCCTTGTTGCACCTCTCTGCAATGCAGCCCCTGGGCACGTTTGAAGAGGGGGAACTAATTCCCCTTGCATAATGGGGTCCATGGGGGCCAACTTGCCCACCAGGAACCTCCAGTATGCGCCAGGGGGCTGCATTGCAGAGAAGTGTAATGGGGCCACCCTCCTTTTTACACCTCTCTGCAACGCAGCCCCCTGGCGCGTTTGCAGAGGGGGAACTAATTCCCTTTGCATACTGGGAGTCCCCTGGGGCCAACTAGCCCACCGGGAACCTCCAGTATGCGCAGGGAGGCGGCGTTGCAGAGACGTGTAATGAGGCCACGCCCCTTTTTACACCTCTCTGCAACGCAGCCCCCAGGCACGTTTGAAGAGGGGGAACTAATTCCCATGCATACTGGGGGTCCCTGGGGGCCAACTAGCCCACCAGGAATCTCCAGTATGCGCCAGGGGTTTGCATTGCAGAGAGGTTTAATGAGGCCATGCCCCTTTTTACACCTCTCTGCAATGCATCCCCTAGGCGCGTTTGCAGAGGGAGAACTATTTTCCCTTGCATACTGGGGGTCCATGGGGGCCAACAAGCCCACCAGGATCCTCCAGTATGCGCCAGGGAGCTGCATTGAAGAGAGGTGTAATGAGGTCACCCTCCTTTTTACACCTCTCTGCAACGCAGCCCCCTGGCGCGTTTGTAGAGGGGGAACCAATTCTCCTTGCATACTGTGGGTCAATGGGGGTCAACTAGCCCACCTGGAACCTATAGTATGCACCAGTGGGCTGGGTTGCTTTGCCCCAAGGGGTGGTGGTCCCCAGGGCAGTGTGGGGGGATTGGGGCCCCCACACTTCTTTTTCACTATGCCCCCGGGATTTGGTCCCCCTGGGGGGTAATTTGAAAAAAAGCAGACCGGGTTTTTTAAAAAATTGGGGCCTTGGGGGTCCTTTTGGGACCACCTGAGGAGGCCTAGGGGGTCAAGCTGTTTCTATCCTGCCCCTTTTTTGCATTCTACACGTTTGTTTTTCTGCTTTCTTGTGCCTCGGTCTACCGAGCACAAGATGGCTGCCAGCACTTCCTGGTTTGGAGTGTTCAGAGCCAATGAGCATGCAGCTCGTACTCGGAAAGGTACGCGTACGGTACTCGTACGGTACTCGTACCCCGCGATTTTTTGTCCCAAAAAAAATTGGGGGGTCCTTGTGGGACCCCCTGAGCAGGTCTAGGGGGTCAGGGTATTTCTACCCTGCCCCTTTTTTGCCATTTTCTTGGAGAAATTCGCGAAGATTCTGTCGTGTTTTGGCAGCTCCTGAGTTAGCGTTTAGCACAGCTACACGGTCTTTTCTGTTAACTTGACCAAAACGAACGGGGGCCATTTTGAATCCCTCTGACTTCCGTTTTCTATGAACACGCTGCCTCGTGGTCAGTGTGCCCTTTTGTCCTTTCTCGATACCCATGGTCCCTATTCTGCTCGGCAACAGGCTATTTTTAGTACTGGTCAAGCGCACATGCGCACTATGCATCAACTGGTCACTCTTTAGGAATATTAGCACTAACTGACCAGTGATGTTGAACTCCTCCCACATGCTGGCTGTGTTCCAAAAATGACCTTATATGTACCTAAAATGTGTAACTTGTAACCGCCTATCTTTTTATTGCTATTAAACTGTATAAAAGAGGTCGCGCACCAATGTTCGGTGTGCTACTTCTTACATTGCCGAAGGGTGCTGTAGGAATGTATCACCACCCGATGGGGTCTTAATAAACTTGTCTTTTACCTTTTCCAGTGTCAGTGCCAACTTCTATACTAAGGTGTTAGAGAGTTTAGCAGAGTATGTAGGCCTGATTTGAACCCAACACCACAATTGGCGACCACGAAGGGACTCATCGGCGACTCGGATGCCCGAAGGAGAGGTCGTGACGAAGGTCAGGAAACTCGCCATGGACGCGTGCGCTGCCACTGAGTGACCCGAGTCTCGGCACCCACGGTGTGTTTTCCCTTCCTTCCGATCTGACCTTCCAGGTGGCGCCGGTCTTCGACTGAGATTCTGATCTTGGATTGTCGTGATGTGCCGTTTTGGCTGATTTGACCACAGAACTTGGCAGTTGGACTTTGGACGTTTGAAAATATTTGGTAAGCTTTTGATTGGTGAGGTAGTCTACTGACACTTACTGTGGCTTTTTGAATTTTGAATTTGAATTTGAATTTGTTAGCTAACGTTTGAATCTTTGAATTTGAATTTGAATATGTGAAGTGCACCTCACATAGGCAGGCATGTAGGGATATTTCTCTGATTTATTTGATTTGAACGGTACACCGCGTTAGGTGTCATTTTTGTAGTATCGCGTTTTCGTGGTACTTTTTGAAACATGCCTGTTTTTAGCACACTCCGTAGGATGTGCTGTTCTGAAAATGGTACCAATTATCGATTAAGTAAAAAACAGCCGGCTCCCCCAGAGGGGACTCCAAATCGTGAAATGTATGTTAAATTCGGTATTCCACCAATAATGTATAGTACATTATGGCATAAGTATACTAAGACTGATCGTGAATTACAGTGGCCACTATATGGGTCGTTTGACCTTCGAAAGGTACAATATGTAGAGCAGTGTTTGTTTCAGCGAAGGTCTAGACAGGATATGTTTGATTGTGTGCGTATGTGGGAGAAAGAGGTGCGTGAACGAGCGAAGCGTGAGGAAGCCTTGGCGGAGAAAGTGCAGCGGAAGGCTGCACATGACAAAGCTTTACAGCTACAGGAGAAGGAATTACAGGAAAAGGAAGAGAGGGAGAGACGAGAACGCAATTTACAGGTTAATGGTCAATTCCCTATCAGGCGTCCTCTTTATCCAGTCCTTACTAATGAAACAGATGATTTTTCATTACTAGATCGTTGTCCGCCTCCGTACGTCGCACCTACGGCTCCGAACGAGGAATCAGACGAGGATAGTGATCGAACACAGCGTACCAGGTTACATGCTGAACGAACTGCGGAATTACGTTCGTTTGCACGAAAGCTAAATATTAATACTGTTACTGTTTCTGACATTACTGCAAAAATGGAACAGTGGTCTGATCAGGAGCGACTGTATTTTTTAGATCATTTTGGAGATGAAGTTGTTGAGCGGTACAGAAAATATTCTCTCGAGTTAGAACCAAAGGAGATATCCGAGGGTCGTGAGAATTTTCGTAAAGGTCTTTTTGTTCTTTCAGATGCGGACGACTTCTTCAAGCGTTTGATTCAACTGCGAAATGAGGCGACACGACTACGGGAGTTGGCAAAGTCGAAGAATTCGTCTGCGTCCGGAGCGACGGGGATATCCAAAGAATGCCCTATCTTTGAAACAGATAAGATCGCTGCGATTAATGTTAGACCTATGCGAGAAGCTGCGCCTTTATATGTCCCTCATAAAGGGGATGGCACAGATGATGATAAAAGATCCAAAGATGCGAAAGGGTATTTTGTATATAATTGGGTTTATACGCCTTGGAATAGAGCAGATGTTATGGCACTTAAGAATGCTTTACCTGATCCCCGTAAAAATCCTTCGGCTTTTTATGAAAATGTTGAAAGCGCAATTTCTTCGTGTATCATGACGTTAGTTGATATTGATCTATTTTTCGGGTTGATATTGCCCCCTGATATGTGGAGAGCGATTCGTAAGTTTGATGACCACACGACTCTCGGGGCCACTTGGAAAGATCTTGTTCAGGCTGACTTGGATAGAGAACCAGCATGTAAGCCGTGTCAATTAATATTAGACCTTTCAGGGGCCATACTAACAAAATTAAAGACTCTTGCTCCTGCTAAAAAGATTGATTGGACTATATTAGCCTCTTGTAAGCAGAAGGCGGATGAATCGGTTTCCGATTTTTTCTCTCGCTTCGCCATGATTACAGTGGGCAATCATTGACAGAAGATACTGGCAGGCATTTATTCGTTGATAAGTATGTGGCTAATCTCCTACCGGAGATTGCGAAATGATTAAAAACAAGTGAAAGTTCATGGACCACAGCAACCCCTGCTTCTTTATTGACTATGGCTCAATATTATGAAAGACAGGAATTGGAGGCAAAAGAAAGTAGTGAAAAGAAAGCAAAGGATTTGAAGACGAAGGTAATGTTAGCCCAGGTTCAGGCTACGAGAGGAAACAATAGAGGAGGGCGAGGATCATACAGTAATGCTCCTCCCCCTCGTTCTGACATTTCTGTGAATCAATGTGCATACTGCAAACAGTTTGGACATTGGATTGCAGACTGTCCGGTGTTTCGAAAGCAGCGTAATTTGAGGGGACGAGGAAGTGGGAGGTCTAGAAATAATTATGGGGGGTCAAGAGGAGGTTATGGCACGAATGATCGAGGAGGTTATGGCACGAATGATCGCGGAGGATATGGAGCAAGGGGCCGTGGTCAGGCAGATTATAATACGTTTGGTAATCGCAATCAATATCAGATAAATGAGGGTGGTTCTGTTGAACCACGGGATGAGCATTATGCATAGGACTGCGTAGGATGGGGTGTGGAATCGGTTGAGGTACCAGTTGATCAAAGGGGTCCATATATAGAAGCACATGTTCTGGGTTCTACTGATCAATTGCTGGTCGATACAGGAGCTACTCGTAGCGCTTTGTCCAAATACTTGGTTCCAAGGGCTCCCCTGTCTGGCGAGGTAATTACAGCAATAGGGTTCGATGGAACACCTACTTCTAGCCCACTGTCTCAACCAGTTGCATTTCATGTTGATAACTTTGCTGCCCTTTGTCCCTTTTTATTGTCCCCAAATACACCAGATAATATTATGGGACTCGATATGTTAAAACACTTTCGAGCTACTATTCGCTGTGCCCCAGAAGGAGTGCGAGTTATGTTGAATGAGAATTACCCAGAATTTGAGCGAGTGTGTTTTCTCCATGAATCTGAAGTATTGGCCTCCTTACCAAACACGTTGTGGGCCACTTCAGACACGGATGTAGGGCGATGATAATTCCTCCAGTACGTATTACTGTGAAGGAGGGAGTATCTCTACCACGTGTCCCACAATATAAGATTTCCAGAGAAGGCGAACTTGCTTTGATACACATTGTGAACGATTTGATTTTGGCAGGAGTAGTTGAGGAAGTCCCCTACAATGTTTGCAATAGCCCAATTTTACCGATCCTTAAAAGAGATACAGATGCTAAGGTTTACCGTTTCATTATTGATTTGAGGGAAATAAACAAGATAGTAGTGCCTCAGTACCCGGTGGTGTCTGACATCACCACGTTGCTTACGTTGGTTCCATCGACGGCAACTACTTTTACAGTCATCGATTTGAAGAATGCCTTCTTTTCGATCCCTGTACATCCTGACAGTCGATATCTATTCGGCTTTACATTAAATAATAAATCGTACAGATTTTGTCGAGTTCCTCAAGGCTATACTGAAAGTCCTAGCATTTATAGTCAGGCATTAAAAAGACAGCTTGATTCCTTTGAATTACAAGATGGAGTGGTTCTCATTCAATATGTAGATGATATCTTACTTGCTGCAGATACACCAGAACAATGTGAGAAGAGTACCTTTTCCTTGCTTTCCTTCCTGGCCAAACATAATCATAAAGTTTCGAAGAAAAAGCTGCAATATTGTAGACCAAAGGTGACCTACCTCGGTCATCTTTTGTCTAAAGAAGGGCCTCAGAAATCGGCTCAAGCAGCTGAATTGATAGCCTTAACGAAAGCATGTGAGTTAAGTGCTGGACTATGTGTGAACATTTACACGGATAGTCGTTACGCTTTTGGAGTAGTGCATGATTTTGGCCTACTCTGGAAGGAACGAGGATTTTTGACTTCACACGGAGTACATATCATGCATGGAGAATTGGTACGCGATCTCCTGAATGCACTGTTATGCCCAAAGAAAGTTGCAATAGTCAAGTGCAGTGCACATAAAAAGGTGACGGACAAAATAGGGCAAGGCAATGCTTTCGCAGATCGCATTGCGAGAGAGACCGCTATGCTACAAAATAATTTCCCCATGTATGTGGTGAAGTCACAAGCCGAGCGGTGGCATGATTCTAGAGAAGAAATACTAGATATACAGAAGTCAGCATCTGAGGCAGAACTTATGAAATGGGCCACTGAAGGAGTATTGGATGATGAGGGTTGCTGGCGTAGTAAAGATATGGAGAGATGGAAACTACCCATGGCCTATTTACAAACAATGGTGCAAATGACACACGGGCTGGCACACATTGGAGCTCTCGCAATTACTAAATTGCTTACACGAGTTTGGGAAAATGCTGACATTGCTAGCACGGCTAAGAGAGTAGTGCAGACCTGTCTGATATGTTTACAGCACAATCCTGGACAAGGGACTCATACTCCTAAAAGAGGGTTTGTTCCACCTACTGCACCATTCGAAGTACTACAAATGGATTACATCCAGCTGGAGCGCTGTAATAATCTCAAGTATGTCCTAGTAGTGGTGTGTGCCTTCAGCAAATGGATTGAGGCTTACCCTACGAAAGACAATACAGCATTGACAACAGCCAAGGTGTTACTCAAGGAGTACTTCCCGCGCTATGGTGTTTGTAAACTTATGTGGAGTGATAATGGCCCTCATTTCATTGGGAAAGTAGTGGAGTACGTCCTGAAAGGATTGGGAATCAAGCAACGATTCCACGCTGTCTTTCATCCGCAATCAGCAGGGTTGGTAGAAAAATACAATGCAACTCTGAAGCTGAAGCTAGCAAAGATAGTGGCATCCACATCTCTGAAATGGCCGGATGCTTTGCCTCTGGCATTGCTGTCCATTCGATCAGTGCCACATTCTCGATCTGGCCTCACACCCTATGAAGTGGTGTTTGGAAGGCCGATGAATATTTGGGGAGTTCCAAAACCTCGTTTGATACATGATATGCCTTGTATAATGATGAATGATTATTTGGCACGATTAACAAATGATTTGCTTTCTATTCATCAACAGGTTCGAGAGGCGCTCCCTGATAACTCCACTGGTGAGGCTCACGATCTCCGCCCTGGGGACCACGTGATGGTCAAAGTATTTGAGCGATCCAGCAGCTTGGAACCGAGATGGCATGGCCCTGAGCAAGTGCTGCTGGCGACGCGGACTGCTGTGAGAGTCACCAATAAGAAGCGGTGGATACATTCAACGCACTGCCGACGTGTCTCTCCGGATCTGGTGAGCCCTGTGGTGCTATCCGACTACAGAAAGATTTTGGATACAGAAAAGAGCCCAGCTGTCACGTCTGATGAATTGGAGGGAGCCTTCCCGGACCACGGTGTTTCTGATAAAGTGAAGTACAATCTACGTCCCAGGAAATAAGATTCCTTTTGTGTTTTTGAAACTGGTTGGTAACCGCTCTGAGGTTTGTGAAACGGAAGCCGGGAATATCAAGGGGGGGGGATCAGTTCTGCCCAGTGTAGTGACACCCGTCTTGAATCCCGGAGAACAAATCAACGGCAGCCTCGGTTCAGAACCATCGTTTTTATTTATTTTTTTCCCGCTTAGTGTTGCTTTTGAAGAGTATTGTTTTGTGAACTATGGCATCTCCTTCGACACGAAAAGGGAGAATTCTTGGTGCTGTTTTGTTTGTCTTGACCGTAGTGGTGATCGCAGTATTAGCTTGGACTAAAGAACTATTGTTTCCCGTACGAGAACATTTGCTGTCCACCACTCCAAGTCCATCTGAACATTTTCATTTTACTTTGCCTTTTCACGAAGAAAGACATAGGCAGACTTATTTGAATAACAGCTTTTTTCAGATTTTGCATCATACTCATAACATGACCAATACGTCCAATTGTTGGGTATGTGGAATGTTGCCCGGACATCAGAAGAAGGGAGGAACACCACTCATTCCTCTCCCGTTTTCTCATAATGGTTCTTGTCATGCTTGGTACACTCTTCTTTTTACTATGCGATGGCCAACGAAAGGTGGACTACTTTTTCGGTTGAATAAAATATGCTATAACGACAAAGATGGCTATCCGCACGCTGAAGGAACTAAATTTGAATGGGAAGAGTATCGTCCGGGCAATGTTTCTACACCTCGTGTATATACGAATCAAAGACTTATAAATGTGACGAGCTTGCATATGATAACAGTCATTGATACAAAAGCAGATTTGTGTATTAGAAATAAAGGTACAATCCCTGTAGGCCGCAGTGAATGTAATATTACACTTACCTTTGATACACCAACTGGAATTGCATTTGTAGCTTCACGTAACACATATTTCATTTGTGGAAATAAGGGATACCATCGTCTACCATTGGGATGGTTAGGAACGTGTTATATAGCTTTTGTATTACCACCTGTATTTATTGCTCCTCCCATGTACCACAATGATTACGTTCTGTACCATGATTTCATACTGAACAGAGTTAAACGAACACTAGATTTTGATGAAATAGACCAGACTGATACCACTTTACAACAATATGTAGATTTCAACTTGGGGTTATTTTCATTCGTAGGAGCTGCACTGAATAGCAGGAAGATAAGGCGGCTTACACGTGTGGTGGAAGCTGTCGCTAATGAAACTGCCTCTGCTTTAGGGAATATTACTGAGGAATTGCAAATTACCAGAATTGTGGCGCTCCAAAATCGAATGGTTCTAGATGTGATACTAGCTGATAGGGGCGGAGCATGCCGCGTCATCGGAAGTAGTTGTTGCGTGTACGTACCAGATAACTCACCTTCCGTATATGATTCGATTACGAAATTACATAAGATAGCTGCTGAGATCCACCCAGAAAATGGAACATGGACCTTTTCTGGTTGGTTCTGGACCCTGCTTAGTACTTGGGGTTGGAAATTATTAACGATTCTCTGTGTTTTCATTGGAGTACTATTTTCCCTTTGTCTATGTATTCAATGTGGCCCTACATTATGTTCTGTATGTATCACAGCCTGTATTCCGTTTAAACGAGCTATTGTTAAGCAAGAGAAACTGATCAATGATGAAGTATTGAAAATAATGGCTATTAACATTGATGATGAACATTCTGACTACGTTCACTATGAGGTAGCTTTTGCTAAACGCTAAAAGGGCCGTCTGTCGTGTTTTGGCAGCTCCTGAGTTAGCGTTTAGCACAGCTACACGGTCTTTTCTGTTAACTTGACCAAAACGAACGGGGGCCATTTTGAATCCCTCTGACTTCCGTTTTCTATGAACACGCTGCCTCGTGGTCAGTGTGCCCTTTTGTCCTTTCTCGATACCCATGGTCCATATTCTGCTCGGCAACAGGCTATTTTTAGTACTGGTCAAGCGCACATGCGCACTATGCATCAACTGGTCACTCTTTAGGAATATTAGCACTAACTGACCAGTGCTGTTGAACTCCTCCCACATGCTGGCTGTGTTCCAAAAATGACCTTATATGTACCTAAAATGTGTAACTTGTAACCGCCTATCTTTTTATTGCTATTAAACTGTATAAAAGAGGTCGCGCACCAATGTTCGGTGTGCTACTTCTTACATTGCCGAAGGGTGCTGTAGGAATGTATCACCACCCCATGGGGTCTTAATAAACTTGTCTTTTACCTTTTCCAGTGTCCGTGCCAACTTCTATACTAAGGTGTTAGAGAGTTTAGCAGAGTATGTAGGCCTGATTTGAACCCAACACCACAATTCGCCCACTGGCGCCAAAGTTATTCCAAATAGAATGATGCGGATTTCCTATGGAAACTAGGTTTTAACTATAACTACCTACTGGTGACCGCCAGTAGGTAATATATAGATATATATATATATATTCACTGAAAAAACCATAGGTTATAGACCATATATAGTTAGGAATTAGCATTTACAAAACCTTGAAAATTCACTGAAAAAACCATAGGTTATAGACCATATATAGTTAGGGATTAGCATTTACAAAACCTTATTTTACTCACACAAAACCATTGAAATTCCATATATAGTTAGTTGTACTAACTATATATCGCGCACCCGCAATCCACTGCTGATCATGTCACATATTACATCATTCATGACATGGTCAGTGACATCACTGATGACATCACTGATGACATCTCAAATGACATCACTGATGACATCACTGATGACATCTCAATGACATGACTGATGACATCACTGATGACATCTCAAATGACATCACTGATGACATCTCAAATGTCTTACATATTGAAGAATGAGCGGATGTATAAGTGTCTGGATGAAGGATTTAGTAGGTGTGTGACTGACTGTATGAGTGAGTGATTAAATGTGTGTCACTGAGTGCATGGGTTAGTGAGTAAACTGTCTTAATTTGTGCATCATTATGTCTGTTGTTCTGTAAACTGCTGCATGTGTTGATCAGTAGCTATATGAGTAAGTATATGGGTTATTGATTGGTTGCCCAAGTATTTGTATGGGAGACTGAGTGTGTGTGTGGGTGGCTGGGAGGTGTATGACTCTGTGCATAGATGTGTAAGCAGTTGATTCACTAGATCTATGGATTCAAAAGTGCATGTGGAAACAGGTGTATGGGCGGTTGACTGAGTGCATTGGTGAGTGAATGGATATCTGAGTGCTACATGTCAAAGTAAGAACATATGTAAAACACAGTACATGTGAGAGTTGACATATATAAATAACTGTGCATAAGAGCCCGTGAATGTGTGAGTGGCTGTATTGATCATTGTGAACTTGTATCAGGGATTGTAAAAGAGAGTAAATATGTGTTAGTATATGTTTGAATAAGTAAGGTATGTATAACTGTATAGTTGAGGAAATGGAGGTGTAATTGATTCTTTGCATGACTGAGTAGGTGTGTGAGTAACTCCATGGATGAGTGACAGTCTGTGAGTGTCTGTTTACACTGAGTGTATCTAAGGTTATTTTAGAGTCTGAAGAAGTTCATCGTATTATCACATGAATGATGTCATCAGTGATGTCATCAGTAATGTCAAATGAGATGTCATCAGTGATGTCATCAGTCATGTCATTGAGATGTCATCAGTGATGTCATCAGTGATGTCATTTGAGATGTCATCAGTGATGTCATCAGTGATGTCACTGACCATGTCATGAATGATGTAATATGTGACATGATCAGCAGTGGATTGCGGGTGCGCGATATATAGTTAGTACAACTAACTATATATGGAATTTCAGTGGTTTTGTGTGAGTAAAATAAGGTTTTGTAAATGCTAATCCCTAACTATATATGGTCTATAACCTATGGTTTTTTCAGTGAATTTTCAAGGTTTTGTAAATGCTAATTCCTAACTATATATGGTCTATAACCTATGTTTTTTTCAGTGAATTTCAATGGTTTTTTAATAGCAAATATCAAAACCTTTACAATGTATTCTTCTTTAAATCGAAAAATATTTTTTACATGTTTTTAATACAATTTTTTTTTTATTTTTTTTATTGTTTCGCTCCCGGTACGCGAACCGGTTAGCTTCCCGTTAGCTCAATTCGGAGCCGCGACCCGGTCCGTGAACCGGTAAACGTTCCGTTTGCGCAACTGTCGCGTTAGAAAACAACATCGTGACGCGTCGCGTCAGCATGACGTTTCGCGTTCTCGCGTGATACGTCATATGACGTGCTACGTTAGCGTACCCGGAAGCGCAGCGGTACGCGAACCGGAAGCGATCCGGGGCGCGGCGCCGACCGCGTAACGTAAACACAGCAGGTCATGTGACTCGGTAATAACACTTTTTATTGGTTCATTTCACTTTTGGTTTCCTAATGATGTAATACTAGGTCATGTGATCTAAAATGAACACTTTTCATTGGTTTAGAACTTTTGCTTTTCCCAAATGATGAAAACCCCTCCTTCTTTCCTCACTCTGACTTTCATCTTGGTGAGAGAAAGACCCTTTATTTACATTGTGACATGGCTTCATTAGTAGCTCCAGCTGGTTCTAACCCACCACCTCCACCAAATCCAAAGAAGAGAGGACCACCTGCTGAAGTAATTTTACAACAAGAAGAGGAAGAACAGGAAGAGGAGGAAGAGGAGGAAGAGCCAAGGTTTTTGCCAGAGGAGCCCAGGAGGTATAATCGAAAAGAGAACTACATTTGGCAATTCTATAAATTTCCTGAGGGGCAAAAAAAAGTAAATGCACGCTACGTGTTTTGCCGTATATTCGGTGATAGACTGTCAAGGGGAACTGAAAAAAAATACAGTTACGGCAATCACACTATGCATCGGCATATGAGTAGGTGGCATCCTAATAATTATAGTGCTGCCCAGCTACGTGATGAGCAACAAAATCCCCTTCCGATGGCAAGAAGATCGGTTGTTCCAGAGGTGTCGGGACCAGAGGCGAGGGAGATGATCCCAAACATTCAAATGTTGTTTGGGCACGTGTAGCAAGTGTGCGTGCACTGCGGCGATTTCATTTGCTACAGGGAAAGTAGCATCATTTTGATTATGAGAGCTATTCAGAATCATGTTAATGTTTGTCCGAAACGCCCCAAAAAATAAATTCTTTTTTTTTTGTTGCTCCTGTTGAGCCCTTTACAATGGATCGTTTTTGTTTCCCCCCCAAAAAAAAACAAAAAAAATATTAAAACGTTCAGAAAATACAAAAAAAGTAAAAAAATGTTCAAAAAATACTAAAAAAAATATAAAACAACAAAAACATTAAAAAAAAGTTCTTTTCAGAACTACCTCCCCGTTATAAAAAAATTGGTAGAATATTTGGAACTCTGCCAACCTCTATTTCTCTTAGTTCGCTCCCCGGAGCGCTACCCGGTACGCGAACCGGAAGCTAACCAAAAAAATTATTTTTAAAAAAAAAGAACAGTAAGTATAAGGGAAGGAAACAGACAGTTATGTGAAAAGAAAGACAGCTCTAGGGAGTAAACAAGAGATACTGTTACCCACAATCCACTGCTGATGATGTCACATATTACATCATTCATGACATGGTCAGTAACATCATCAGCAGTGGATTGCGGGTAACAGTATCCTTAGTTTACTCCCTATAGCTGTCTTTCTTTTAACATAACTGTCTGTTTCCTGCCCTTATAGTTACTGTTCTTTTAAAAAAAAAAAAATTTTGATCAGTCAGAAACAGTGACATTAATAGAAACAGAGAGAGTGAACAAGAGTGAAGAACTATGGTCCTCCTCAGCCACCCTCAGAAAACCAAGGGGGTCAAGATACATCTACCGTGCCCCCTTCTACCCATTCTGAACATTATTTGCCCTCCATCTTGTATCTTGATTCGACCGAAACACAAAATGGTGGACTCCCGTAACGCTGCTGGTTTGCGAACCGGGCCACTTCCCGGGAAGCGGTCCAAAAAAAAAGGTGGGAAAGCAATTCACAGACACTAAGAGTAATAGAGACGGAGTGAGTGAACAAGACTGAGTAACTATGAGAAGAGAGGGACTGAGAAAAAGAGTGGAAGGAGTTGAGTAAGTAGGTAATAGAGAAAGGAATGAGGAAAGTAGCAAAGGCAGGAAACTGAGGGTTAAAGAAGTGAAGCAGTGGAACTAATAGTAGGTGAATGTGATAGAAATGTAACGAAAAGAGTACAAAATATTTACCTTATAATTGCCGTTAAATTACTCACTTTTTGTTTTTATACTTTCAATCTGTGAAAGAGAGAACCAACATTTGAAAAATATTAAAACATGTATTTAAAAATTACAAAAGACAAGGGAAAAGATTGAAGGACAAATAGTTTTTCAACAACTTTGACACTGACAGAAGCTTCTGCTTCTCCAGGCCCCCTACACAGTCCTAAAGATATACATTTTAAACTAACAGTATCTTGATGCAGATGAAGTGAGGCCTATCTTAAAACATGGTGCATCTTTTGCATTGCTCTTGTTTCAGAAAAGTGTCGCTTCAGGATGCCAATAACATGTCTCCTATCCAGAGGTTTGTTTGAGGTGAGGCCTACTCAGAGTTCAAGATGAGATTTACACTTGTTGAAGTGTACAGAGGAGATAATATCTGTGAAAGTCTACCAATGAAGTGAGTCATGTCCACTGCACTCTTCAACAAAGTACAAACCTCCTATGTTTCCCTGGACAGACCTAAACTTGATCTGCACAATGTGATTCGTAATGATAGGAAACACAGGTGATGTAATTGAAATACGTGCAATTTATTTTGCTCATTTCTCAATCACATCACTTGCGTTTCCTTTGCTTAGGTATCTCATTGTGCAGATGTAGTCTAGCATATGAAAGAATACGCAGAAGTGCAGCACTGTATGCAACACCTTTGACACTTACAGAAGCCTCACCTTCTCCATGCCTCCTACACAGTTCTACATGTACATCATAAATGCAAACAGTACAGAATTAATTATACATGTTAAATGGTTTATTTTTGCTGTTCTCAGAATGTATCAAAATTCACTAAAAACAGTGACTTAAAGGTATTCATCATATAACAGCGGGGAAAAAAAAACACAATCAAAATGATTGTGTTTAAAAAACCCATACAACATCAGAAATCAGAATTCAGAACTCCTTAAAGTTAACTTACTTTCCATGACGTCCAAGGATGTCCTATGAACAGCTTACACTCTTTTGTGCTGTTATTACTTTCAGCCCGCCACTTTCTGAAAGAAAATCTCCATCGTTTTTAAAAACACGTTACATCGAATAAATGACTTCTTGCTCTCTACCACAAGTTTCCTCAAGGCCAAATCTGGTCAGAGCCATTTATAACTCTTGGATTTCTTGTAAGCCAATCCCGTCATTTGGCATTTCCGCAACTTTCAGAATTAAAATGTTGAAGATCATATTCACAATCCTGGAATAGTAATATCTTCCCCTTCTTGCTCAGTCATGTTCTACATTTCCTATGACACTGATACTGCTTACTATGAAGCAGACTTACACTACCTCTATGACTACTACAATTATTTAATTCTCTACATCACTTTTAATCACAAAGCAATGTAAAACAGTAGACAGCATTGCAGACTTACATTCCCTCTACTCCATGTTTTGATTGGCTGCTTCAATTAGCTTATAAAAAGAAACAGTTTTTCTGAACTCATTCAAAGTGCACATATTTCTCCATGATGTCCAGTCCTATGGTTAGAAGTTATGTCTCTGAAATACACTTATCCTCAAGGCCAAATTGTGTAGGAGCCATTAGAACTTCTTGAAATTCCACAGAGCACATCCCGAGATTATTTCCCTAAAATTTTGGTTTTAAAAACACCAGGTAAGAGTTTTTAAGGTCATACGGCAATTTTTTTTTGAAAATTAAAACAGAATCATTGCAGAATGACCAGTCATTTCTAGACTTTAAATAAGCTGTGTAATGTCCTGATGTTATTGAAGGGCCGTCATGATATATAATTGCTGCAGTTACAAAAGTCCTTCCTGATATTGACAACTGCGAAGCTACAACATTTTTAATTAAAGTTGTCAATTTTGTTCCATCAGGCCTACATCGTTGGAACATTAAAATGACGTACTGGCCATATGTTCGTATAAATAATGTGGACATCATTTCAGATTTACATTGGCTACACTCCATGTTGTGATCAGCTGCTTTTACTAGCTTATTAAAGGAGACTGATTTACTGTCTGGCAAAGTTAAATATATAAATCTTTCTGAGTCTACACTAGTAGTACTTGATACCATACAGTTCTCGCAGTCATGCTGCCATTGATAAGAAAGCCCAAACAGCTGATCTACATCTACACCTTCAGCATGTAATACATCAAGCATGTACATTAAAAACTCCTGACAATCTTGCTGAATATTTTGAGAGAATTGTGTTTGGCCTGAACATCTGTCTAACAGATTTCGAATTTCAGACACACTTTCTATGTTTCTTCTAGCAGTGCTACATTTCTCTAACACAGAATTTAACAAACTGCAAAATCTTTGATCAGAATTGACCACAATCTCTTCTTTTACATTTTCTAGAGAAAACAAAACATTAACCACTACATTAGCATAGCAGTTGACACCAGAACTGTTTTCAAACTGAAAACCAACAACATCTTCAACAGAATCCTTTTTGTTTCTGCTTGTAATTTTAGGTTCATTGACTTTTTGTCTTTTTGCTACAACCTCCCCAGTATTGTTCTCATTTCTTCGTTTCCGGCCTACCACACGTTTCTCAAACAAAGGATACTGAGGCAAATGTGGCGCATACTCTCTTCTTAACCTATTGTATTCCTTAACACAATCTAGATCCGCACAAATGTTTGTGACATCACACTCAATCAAGTACAATCCCGATAAAGTTCTAACTCGTGACAATGCCACATATGCCATACCCTCCTTGAACACAGAACTGCCAATATTCACCAATGCACTGTCTACACTTAAACCTTGCGATTCATGGATTGTCACCGCATATGCCAAGCAAACAGGAAACTGCTTACGGCGAACATATAAGTCTTTTACAAGCAAAAATCTAGCAGAACAACGACCAATTAGCTGTACTTCCTCAATGCCATCAAATTTAATTTTTAAAAATTCAATTCCATCTCTATTTCTGTATTTCACAAAATCAACAACATTACCCATTGATCCATTTACCAGACCTCTTTCAACATGTAAATTCCTTCTTAAAATTATACAGCAGTTCAAGCACACATTCAGAGTCTTTTCAAAACCTGCAGTTTTAGATATACTCTTCTCTAATGAATCCAATTTTGTTTTCAGATTCTCAGACAAAATAATTGTTGATCCCATATGCTCTACTCTATCAATAGCTTCCAGTTTCACAATCTCTTGCTTTTCTAAATGCAACATTTTGTTGTTAAATTTGGCACATTCTGCAAGAGTTGGCATCAAACATATTCCAGATTTCTTCTCAGTAATTTTCTGAAAAATATTCTCAGGCACAACATCTTGTTCTGGATATAAATTTGACAGTAATCGTGCATGTAAAGCTTCTTTCCCATGCCCGGTCACTTTTCCAATTCTAACATCTTGTAGAATAGTCTTGTAAACTTCATCCTTCGCCTGACGCATATTTTCATGCAGTTCAGCATAATTGAAGTTTAACCATATATTGACGTTGCCAATGCTGCCTAGGCACTTCCTGGTATCTTCATGCGTGAGCATTTTGAACACAGGTTGCCCTTTCACTGGTGTCAGCTGCAAAAGATCTCCGAAAACAATGATGTGTTTGCCACCAAATAACACATCATACTCTGTTTTGAGAACTTCTTGCATCCTCAAATGCACAAAGGCAAGCATGACATTGGAAACCATGCTTACTTCGTCAATGATAAGAAGTTTCATTTTCCTCAAGATTCTTGAAACTTCAAAACAAGCATCTCCAGATAGCTTGTGATATTGTAATTTGTTGTCATGCTCCACTGGCAGCATCAGTAAACGATGTAAAGTAATCCCTTTAATATTATGTGCTGCCAGTCCAGTTGGAGCAGTGACAACACAAGACAGCGATGACTCTGTCCTTTCCTGCAAATAGCATGATATTGCTTTAATGAGGAAACTTTTTCCAGTTCCAGCTTCTCCACTCACGTACAGTCGGACAGGCTTCAACGACGTACATGAGCACTCTTTCTTATCATGACTTAATCCATGATCAATTTGCATGGTAACTTCGTCATATATTTTCCTCTGCTCAACGTTGAGTTGTCTTTCCAACTCTTCTAAGTTAACCGCATCCTCCTGAGCATGTGCCATGGCTCTTTCCACTTCATTCATAGCAGTGGCAGCTTCATTTTCGATAACAGGTCCTCCTAGTGGATCCTGACTCAATGAAGCAGAACTCTGACTGTCCTGAGAACTGTCTCTGGCAATCTCGGCTGCAATTGTTGCTTCCTGCTCAATTTCCGCATTCAACATTTCTAAATATTTGGGAAAAGCAGGACATTCTATGGTCTCCTTGGCGGCATTGAAAGAGTCTTCGTAACAGAGGAAATCTCCAAGCAGTTCCTCTTCTGCACGCCAAGGCTTGAAAAGTTGCAAAAGTGCTAAATAGAAAAACTCCTTTTTTTCAGGAGATTCGCCACTCAATTTTCGATGGTTTACCAAGTGGCATTTTCTTTGCTTGACCAGACATCCCTCACTTCCAATTACAGCATACACTCCTTTCTCAGTATCTTCTTTGATGTTCCTCTTGAATATGTAATTTTGCAGAACCTCATACAGACAAACATTCTCGAGGTGACTGCTTCGATTTGGATAATATGTATCCAACATGTTTGTCTTCAAAATGTCGGTACTGTTTGGCTCCTTTTCCGCCAAATACTCAATTTCCCGCACAGGTTTGAGAACTCGATTACGCGTTGCAGCAAGACCAAGACTCGCCCAAACGATACTCCTGGACTTGGCATGGAGACTTGCTGAAGACAACCGGTCAGAACATTCGTACGCTCCGATTTCTCGATGCGACAACATCTTCAGACTGAAACTGTACAACTTCTTGCAGAGGCTCTTTTCATGGGAAATGTCCTCCCACATATCCTTCAATTCTGTCTTCTCTTTTTTGGTGATGTAAGACGTCACATACCGAGCCACAGCCATACAGTTATCAGCCACAAACTGTATATCCATGTTAGCATTCCACATGGACAAAATCACCGGGTTGTAGTCGTTGATATACTTGGACTCTTCGTTCCTCTTCAAATTGTAAGTGTTTTTAGGTGATTTCTTCATGACATTGTGTCGCAGCGAAGACATCAAACTGTTTACTCTTCCTTTAGAAATCACCCGTCGTGGAAAGCCGAAACGACATTTAGTGTAGAACTTGTCCTTGTTTCGGAATTTACGACGGCAGTACTTTCCACATCGATGGCTTTGGAAACGCAGAACTTTTTCTCTTAGGCTTTTCTTCTCCTTTGCGTTTGGAACAGCACACGTAGAATACTGTTGGATGAAACTCATCACTGAGTCTTCTGGATCCGTTCCAAATTTAGGTGCATCCTTGATCCACAGCAACATATGTATATGAGGAGCACCTCTTGCTTGGTACTCTTTTCTCCAGAAGAAATCCAACACCTCTCCAAGAGGTGGATTCTTCTTATTCATGATGAAAGACATCATAGCTTCAAATCTATGATTGAAGTACCTACATACATTGACTGGATCCAAAGAGCACAGTTCTCCGGGTGTCTTGAATTCGATGTTATCTACGTTAGCATTTGCCTCTCGTAGAAATTCAAGTAAGTCTTCCCAGCCATACTCGGCACAGCTCAGAGTGAGGAACCATGTGGGAGTACCTAAGTTCCTCAGCATACATTTTAAATCACCATGACGACGGTACCAGTACTCATTAGTACCACGCTGACACGCCATGAGATTAATCAGGTGAGAATCCAAAATACTATCTTGGACATTGACTTTATCCATAAAGTCACTTGCCGAGATGTTTTGCATGTGTATACCACTTTTCAAGATGTGGTTCACTGCATATGACAGTCCAGACAGATCGCTTTCAAACAGGAGATGAAACAAATAAGGAATGCATTGTCGAAACCTAGCATCTCCTGCATACAATCGCAAAGTCCGGTATTCAGAAGCAGGAATTTGATGAGGTCGCTCATCATATCTTCCTCCCTGACCTGTTGGAAAAAGCTGTGGGAAACACCGAGCTTCCAAACTTTCCTCCCAAACACTAATGGGACTCCCTTTGGCTTGTTTCATTTGAAACAACTCAATAGCATTCCCCATGACTTCCTTGGAATGCAAAGGATGAACACTATAATGTTCATATATTTCTTCACTAGTAGAGGGTTCTACTTTCTCAATTTGACCAGCACACAAATCGCTATCCTCTTCCTCACTTACTTCCTCTTCTGCAACATATACATTCTTATAGTATTTATTATTTTTTTTCAAATACAATGTTGCCTTTTTAACTTTCCTAACATCTACTAAATCTTGCCATATTTTCTTATTCTTTGTCGGAACCCCATTAACTAAGATAACCAGAGGTTCCTCTTCCACTTTTTCTACTCCAATTGTGTTAATGTTTTTCTTCAAATCTAGAGGCAAATAAACAACTCTTCCCTTTAATCCTCTCTGTAAATCTGATGGAGGCAATTTCCCTGTCTTTGGCTCCATTCTTACAATAGCCTGAAAGGGATGGATACTTTGAATCAAAATAGATTCATAAGTATTTAAATCCTTCAATTCAGAAGGAATCTCAACCAATTCCAGATTATTATGAACTGCTCTAGCAGGCATCTGGTTTTGATTTAATTTGCAAGAACAATAAGTACACACACGTTGATCCAATCCCAAATCAAAACAATTTTCTACCATCAAGTATGTTGCAAAATCCTTCCATTCACTATTATTTTCCCTTTCACTTTTTGCATATAAATCCACTAACTTAGTCTGATTCTTATAATAAGTGCGTCGACAACACACACAAGTGAAATTAGGCCTCTCACTTGATTTCACCTCAAACGTCGCAATTTCCCTCTGGAAATTATCTGTACTGGAAACCTGTACACTATCTTCCACATGACCCTCTTCTTCTTGCTCAATTTCAACATTCTCCTCTTTACTTCCAAAGTAACAAAACTCAATTTCTTCACATATATTCCTCACATCTATTTCAGAACCATGCAAAAGAGCAGCGCATAATTGTTTAAGCATAATTGCTGGACTCTTAGCATAATACAACATTCTAACTAATTTCCTCACTTTGTTATGATGCACTGCTAGCATCCTGAAATGATGAAAAACACTCTGGCATACTCTCCTGGAAAGACAAGCCAGTGAATGTCCATGCAAACCTGTCACTTCTCTTACTCTGCAAGGATCTATTTCTTGCAACAACATCATTTTCTGCTTCAAACTTTTCTTATTAAATGACCGTACAAAATCACAAAGCAAATTGATGGAATCCTGTCGCACACTGCAAATACTACTACACTTCCAGGTGTACACAGGACCCTTAGCACGTCTTCCTAAAACCTCATTACCTAACACCTCTTCTGCCTCTGTTGTCACAAGTTTTTCTTTTTCAACTGGACAACCATCTTTCACTTCATAAGCACGACCACTGGTGTCAACTGCATGCACCAAATCATTATCCTGGAAATAACTCTCCTCATTAAAAAATGCCTCACAGCTTGAACTATGCATCCATTCTCCAGAAAAAACTTCACAAAAATTACTACGATTAACTATTCTCTTCCATCTACCATTTCTTTTGAAATCAAAAATTGCCTTGTTTAGCTTCCTAATTCTATTGATTATCAAAATAAATAACTTACGTTTAATTTCAAATGCCTGATCAATAACTTTCTCAACTTTTTTTTTTCTCTTATAAAAAACCAGTTTCTGTTGACGTTTCTTAATATTTTTTAACAAATTGCCAATTATCCTGTTCCGGAACATTCGTTTACGAATCTCCCTAAACTGTTGTTTCCTTCTACTATCATGCACAGAGTTATCTCTTGCTCTAGCAGTAACATTTTTCATTGGCCTTTCCTTTCCATTTGATTTCCTTCTCGTTTTATGGACTGAAACATTTTCTGTAGTAATATTTTTTTTACTACACATATTTCTTATAAATTGTTTTGTGCTCTTACCCGGTGCTTTCTTCGTGACTTGACAAATCTTTTTGTTAGAGGACTGCTGCGTATTTTTTTTCACCTGCTGTCTTTGACGTTTTGCAGCCTTTATCTGTTTTTCTATTGTAGGCATGGTGAAATCTTGAAATGATCTGCAGTTGAATCTGTGGAAAAATATAATAAATAATGTTATTAACCATTATTACCAAACAGTAAATCAGTAACAGTGATCAAAAACTTAACACACTAATTGACATTTTAATTAGAAGATTTTTTAGTCGTTGGCAAATTTACAAAACAGAAATACCAGAAAAGAAATGACATTTATATTTATGTTACCTATGCTATTTTATATGTGAATCTGATCTAATTTTATGAGCATATTTTAATATTTTATTGAAGACACTACACATAACCTGCTTTTGAAGGTGTCTTTATTTTTAAATTAAACGGTTTACCTTTTTACTTTTTATTAATTATAAATTTTAAAAATAAATGTTTATATTTCCAAAGGCTCAAGCAGGTCAGCTTCCCATCCTATATCATATAATTCGGACAAATCTGCATCCTCATCACGCTCTTCTTCATCCTCAGGATTTAAATCATCCAAGGGATCAACATCCACTGATGTTTCAATTACAAGTTCAATGATGAGGTCAAAATCAACTGATTGCAGATTGTCGCTCATGTTGAGGTTGTCTTTATCTTTAAAGAAAGATAACAACAATGAGATGTTGCAGAGTAAGAGACAAATCTCACAGATTATAATAGTAAAATTGTTTAACAAGAGTAACATTTTGCAGCTATTATTTAGCCATGTCCAGCGATGCTGAGCAGGTGAAGCCTATGTCTAATTTTTCACTGCACAGGACTCATCTCTTCTTAACCTTGGATAAGCCTCACCGACTCTGTGTCCCCTGCACATACTTAAATGTAAAGGGGCAGATTTATGTTAAATGGCACATCCCCAGGCATGCACCAGTTAACGTGCACCACTGCTCTGCCACCCATGGTGTGCCGCATTTACAATCAGATAGGAGAAACCTGCGTCAAAACCCTGCGCCTGCTTGAAGCAGGCATAGGTCTTGACGCAACATTGTGGAGATGGTGCACCCCTGAGCCTTGCTGGAGCTGCATCGCACTTGCGATACAACTCCAGCAATGCGCCACCTTAACGGCACAGATGCGTCAAGCATCTGTGCCGTTTTTGCCCCATGCTGCGCCGCATTGTAAATGCAGCACACCATGGGTGGCGGAACAGCGGCGCAAGATGACTGGCACATCCCTGGTGATGCGCCAGTCATCATAAATCTATCCCTAAGCTTCTTATCTTGTTAGAGATGAACTGCCATATGTATCATCAAAATATTTTGCATTTCCTAAATAGCGAATTTTAAGGAATAAATAGCGATTCTTTACCATTCCTAATTTGCGATGAGCAAATTGCTAATTGCAAGTTACCCATTCATTTCCATGGGCTAGGAGGCTCATAGGAATGAAGGTTTAATTTGCGATTAGCAATTTGCTCATCACAAATTAGGAATTTTTCCAAGGGTGCAGGGGTGTCTCAAGAACACCCTGCTGCACCCCTGAAAAAGAAATTTGGGGGCATATGGCACACATACATGCCCTAAGGGCATGTGTTGGCGTCATATGGGACCTTTTGTTTTTTTTAAAAAAAGCTTTTTGAAAAGAATTCACAAATTACCACCAATTTACCACAATAGTTTCCAAATCCTTAATGTCATTTTTTACATATTTTTTGTTTGATACATTGCATTTAAGTAGTCACAAAATTTGCAAATCCTTCAGTGCAATTGCAAAATAAGGAATAGCAAATTTTGATACTCCTTATTTTGCATCAAACTTGTTTGATACATACCATTTGTCTAATTAACATTCGCAAAGGCCAAAATTCGTAGAATTTTGATCTTTGCGAATGCTAATTAGCTTGATACATATGGCCCCAAGTGAGGCCTGTCTTACGACATGGTGCATCTTTTGCATCACTGCTGCATCGGTTTCATGTGGTACGTTTTTTTTACACCATGACATATCTGCCTAAATGCATCAATTTGTAATGTTGTCGCCTCATAGCAAATCTTTTGCACCACCGCTGCATCATAAAAGTGACGCACAGTGGCACAAAAGAGGCATACACCTATCATAAATCTGTCCCTAGCATTTTAAATGATTAATCCAGGATGTTGATAAAGTGTGGCCTATCCAGAGGTTTGTTTAAGGTGAGGCCTACTCAGGATTGCAGATTAAAGTTACGCTTGATGAAGAATACAGAGGAGATAATACATGTAAAGGCCTACCAATGAAGTAAGTAATGTGCACTTTATTGCGCCAGTCATCATAAATGTATCCCTAAGCTTCTTATCTTGTTACAGATGAACCACCATATGTACCATCAAACTATTTTGCATTTCCTAAATAGCAAATTTTAAGGAATAAATAGCAATTCTTTACCATTCATAATTTGCAATGAGCAAATTGCTAATTGCAAATTAGCACCGCCGTTGCATCATAAAAGTGACACACAGTGGCACAAAAGAGGCATACACCTATCATAAATCTGTCCCTACCATTTTAAATGATTAATCCAGGATGACAATAAGGTGTGGCCTATCCAAAGGTTTGTTTAAGTTGAGGCCTACTCAGGATTGCAGATTAAAGTTACGCTTGATGAAGAATACAGAGGAGATAATACATGTAAAGGCCTACCAATGAAGTAAGTAATGTCCACTTTATTGCGCCAGTCATCATAAATGTATCCCTAACCTTCTTATCTTGTTACAGATGAACCACCATATGTACCATCAAACTATTTTGCATTTCCTAAATAGCAAATTTTAAAGAATAAATAGCAATTCTTTACTATTCCTAATTTGCAATGAGCAAATTGCTAATTGCAAATTACCCATTCATTTCCATGGGCTAGGAGGCTCATAGGAATGAAGGTTGCAATTTGCGATTAGCAATTAGCTCATCACAAAATAGGAATTTTTTCAAGCGTGCAGGGGTATCTCAAGAACACCCTGCTGCAACCCTGAAAAATAAATTTGGGGGCATATGGCACACCTACATGCCCTAAGGGCATGTATGGGCGTCATATGGGACCTTTTGTTTTTTGGAAAAAAATGCTTTTTGAAAAGAATTCGCAAATTACCACAAACTAGAAGTTGGTGGTAGTTTCCAAATCCTTAATATCATTTTTTACATATTTTTTGTTTGATACATTGCATTTAAGGAATCGTAAAATTTGCAAATCCTTCAGTGCAATCGCAAAATAAGGAATAGCAAATTTTGAATTAAGGACATTTTAAGTCATTTCCATATGTGCAGTGTTTTGAAATTATGATTTGAAAATCGTTTTTGGGGAAAAGTAATGGTTTGCAAATTTATGACAAGGACATAATGGCGTATGCTTCTCTATAAGGCATTTCAGTGTCTCTGATGTCATTTTTCCCATATTACATTATAAGACCTTTCCCCATGGAGCACATTCCTTGTAAATATGCTCCCACCTGAGCATGGCGAATTTAGATTTTGACTGTTTGAGTCACATAACCATGTTAAAAGTGACCCAAAAAAATTGCAAACGTTTTAAAAAAACACATTTATGTGTCTTAAGGACATTTTAAGTCATTTCCCCATGGACAGTGTTTTCTAAGTGGCGCAAAAGAGGCATACACCTATCATAAATCTGTCCCTAGCATTTTAAATGATTAATTCAGGATGACAATAAGATGTGGCCTATCCAGAGGTTTGTTTAAGGTGAGGCCTACTCAGGATTGCAGATTAAAGTTACGCTTGATGAAGAATACAGAGGACATAATACATGTAAAGCTCTACCAATGAAGTAAGTGATGTCAACTTCATTGCGCCAGTCATCATAAATGTATCCCTAAGCTTCTTATCTTCTTAGACATCAACCGCCATATGTATCATATAACTATTTTGCATTTCCAAAATAGCGAATTTTAAGGAATAAATAGCGATTCTTTACCATTCCAAATTTGCGATGAGCAAATTGCTAATTGCAAATTACCCATTCATTTCCATGGGCTAGGAGGCTCATATAAATGAAGGTGCAATTTGCGATTAACAATTTGCTCATCGCAAATTAGGAATTTTTCCAAAGCTGCAGGGGTGTCTCAATAACACCCTGCTGCACCCCTGAAAAAGAAATTTGGGGGCATATGGCGCACATAAATTTTAACAACATTCCTTTACCTCAAAAACGATTTTCAAATCATAATTTCAAAACACTGCACATGGAAAAATGACTTAAAATGTCCTTAAGACACATGAAAGCGTTTTTTGATTGCCTTTCCAGCATGGTTGGGTCACTTTTAACATGGCTATGTAACACAAACATTTAAAATCTAAATTTACCATGCACAGGTGGGAGCATATTTACAAGCAATTTGCGCCACAGAGAAAAGTCTTACATTAAAATGGGAAAAATAACATCAGGGACAGTCAATTGCCTTATAAAGAAGCATACACCATTATGTCCTTGTCATAAATTTAAAAACAATTCCTTTACCTCAAAAACGATTTTCAAATCATAATTTCAAAACACTGCACATGGGAAAATTACTTAAAATGTCCTTAAGACACATAAAAGCGTTTTTTGATTGCCTTTCCTGCATGGTTGGGTCACTTTTAACATGGCTATGTAACACAAACATTCAAAATCTAAATTTTCCATGCACAGGTGGGAGCATATTTACAAGCAATTTGCACCACATAATTCATAATTTTCTCCTTAAAGCACACTATTCTCTATCTAAATTAAAGAAATATTTTCTCACCTTGGCAAATACTTTGAGTTTGAAAACAGTCTCAGAAACACACCAATTTGTCTTCAGCAGAGCAAAAGGTATGCACTCCAGAGTCTGCAGCTATCAAAAGCACAGAAATGCTGTAATTCTTCACACATATTTCTCATGTCACCCAATCAAAACTCTTCCCTCACTTTTTTTCAAATGAAAACCCTTCCCCCCTCTGCCCTTTCTGTCTTTTCTGCATGGCAACCACCTCTTGGAAGACTTCTGGTGTTTGCAAGTTCACACAACTTTGTTGCAATTGAACTCTGAACTCTCAGTGCACCTGCATATCCAGTGCATTCTTTCATTTAATGATTTTTTATTGATCATTCAAAATACATCTTTCAAAGAACACATCCGTGCACCCTAACTTTCTGTTTTCAGCAATCAAAATCCACCAATCACTGTTACTGCTTCATGAACACAGAAACTCCACAGTTTTTTTCATTTTAAACTCTCATTTTTTCAACTGCCATTTCATTGCCACACTTCATCTGACTGCAGGAGAACCTTCTCTCACCATGTTTTCTGTCTGGATTGTTGGACATAGTTATATTCACTGGGCTCAAAGGTACGTTGAAAACAGGAAATTACCTAACCTCAATTTACAAGATGTGGAAATTAAGTGGTTTGGCCACAGAGGATTAAAATGTCACCAATTGATACCATTGGTGAAAACCTTTATGCATTTGCCCAAACCTGACCTGTTAATTGTGCACTGTGGAGGTAATGACTTGGGCACTTTGACTGGTGTAGGTCTGGAAATGCTTTTAAAGGACACCTTTGAGCAATTAATGGCACTTTTTCCTCAGACTGCCTTGGTATATTCAAATATATGCCAAAGACAGAAATGGAGGTGGTCAAACCAATTTTGTCCACAAATTGAGAAGTCGAGGAAGCATGTAAACAAATCTGTTTCAGCTTACATGAGAGACCATGGAATGGGCTCCCTGTACAACAATAACTTGCGTTACTACATGCAAGATATCTACAGAGAAGATGGAGTTCACTTCTCAGATGAGGGCAACAGAGTTTTCACTCTGAATTTAAGAATGTGCATTGGTACCTACTTATAAGTACCTAAATGTACCATAAACCCAAAAGCTCTTCTCAGAGCTACCCTACATCTGATCACTCACAATTATTATTTTACTCTAACATGTTTCACTAATTTCCAACAAAGTACGCTCCCTGGGGCGGGAGCTAACCTCGCGAAATTTTTTTTAAAATGTTTTTTTTTCGCACATATAAGCCTCCTCAGCCACCCTCAGAAAACCTAGGGGGTCAAGATAACTCTACCGTGCCCCCTTCTACCCATTCTGAACATTATTTGCCCTCCATCTTGTATCTTAATTCGACCGAAACACAAAATGGTGGACTCCCGGAACGCTTAATGTTCGCGAACCGGGGCGCTCAACGGTTCGCGTACCGGGTCGCTCTCTGGGAAGCGCACCATCAAAAAAGGTGGGAAAGTAGTTCACAGAAAAGCAACTGGAGACAATTTCACCAAATATAGATTAGCTCATACTACATACCAATCCCTACCATTTTCACAAATTTGATTGGAATTCCATTTAGTCATTTAGCCTGTAGACCTCTCTAAATACCCTGAGGTAAATTACTTCACAAAACACATCTGAAGTGTTGGAATTGACAACCAATGAAAATGTTACTTTCATTTTCTATTTTTTTTCACCTGACATTTCATTGGTTATATACCTGAATATATATAAAGGAAGAGAAGAAAACACAGCCATTTTGACTACTACTTCTTGCTGTACATTTCAATAGTATTTTCACTAATTCCTTCAACTTCTTTCTAAAGGTAAGTTTTTATTTTTAAAACTGAAGTATATTGTGCACTATAAGTTAATATGGTAAACTTTTTCTGATAGATATATACTATCCCTCTGTAGTAGTTATAGATTTAGAGAGACTTCTCTGTTATAGTTATGGATGGAGTTAGGCTTCTCTTGTATAATTATGAATTTACTTACGTTAAATCACATACACTTTTTTATATTCCTACTTCCACTCTGATACTATACACTGCCCAAAGATAAATTCACTGATAAAAAATGCCTATCTAAAATTATTCCCAACATTGCCCTATCTCTACTAATATATATTTTTTTAATCCAAATTTCAGGCAAAATGGAAGGCGAAAACCAAGTTTCTTTTGAAATGGACCTGCAAGAGAGCAGCCAAGAATTGATTGATACAATTGATCAAATTGACATTGAATTTTTCGATGAAACTTGGGACAATGAACTACTGCAATGTGTACAAGCAGTAGATAACCTCCTTGCAAATGAGGACATTTTACACCCTCAGAGACTACAATGTATATTCCATGATAATTATGAAATTTCTGACAATGAAATGTTAGAAAGTTTAATAAATTATGAAACACAATCACATTAAAAAAAATGCTTAAAAAATAAAGAAAATAAAAAATAATCAACAAAAACAACAATCAATTAACATACAGCATTTGAAAAGTCTATCATTCATTTTTCATTGCAGTACGCTGCCCAGAACGCTTCCCGGTTCGCGGACCGGGCGCTCCCCACGCAAAAAAAACAAAAAAATGTTTTTGTTTTTTTTGCCCCGCGGGGCCCTTTTAAAACCTCCACATTAAACCTAGGGGGTCAGGGAGGATCTAGTATGCCCCCTTATGATCATTTTCGCCTTTGTTTTGGCCTCCTCTTGTCTCTCAATCCTACCGAGAGACAAGATGGCGGCCGCTACGGACTGTTTAGAATGTTGACAGACACCGGAGAGCCAATCAGCTTAGCTACGCGAAGTTCCGGTACGCTTAAGGTCCGCGGACCGGAGCGCTGCCCGGAGCGCGCTTACAGATATATATCTTTTTTTAAACGTTAATTTCTCAAAATCCACTGTAGCACATATATTGAGACCTAGAAAAGGCTACCAGTCCCTACAATTTTGCCAAGTTTCATGGAAATCCATTCAGCCGTTCGGGCTAAAAGTGAGGCCAACAGCCCTATGGAAAACTCAATGTTAAAAACACGTTTTGGGACCCCCTTTTTTCTCGGCCCCCCCTGGATGAACACCCCCCAAATTTTCAGCGGCTGCTCAGAAACAAAATGTTCCATTTTCCAGAAAATTTCATCCAATTCCGTCCACAAACGCCAAAGTTATTAGACATAGAATTTTCAAAAATCCCATAGGGAAAAAATCCTAACTATATATACCTACTGGCGACCGCCAGTAGGTAATATATATATATTCACTGAAAAAACCATAGGTTATAGACCATATATAGTTAGGAATTAGCATTTAAAAAACCTTATTTTACTCACACAAAACCATTGAAATTCCATATATAGTTAGTTGTACTAACTATATATCGCGCACCTGCAATCCACTGCTGATCATGTCACATATTACATCATTCATGACATGGTCAGTGACATCACTGATGACATCACTGATGACATCTCAAATGACATCACTGATGACATCACTGATGACATCTCAAATGACATCACTGATGACATCACTGATGACATCTCATTTGACATTACTGATCACATCACTGATGACATCATTCATGTGATAATACGATGAACCTCTTCAGACTCTAATATAACCTTATATACACTCAGTGAAAACAGACACTCACAGACTGTCACTCATCCATGGAGTTACTCACACACCTAGTCAGTCATGCAAAGAATCAATCACACCTCCATTTCCTCAACTATACAGTTATACACACCTTACTTATTGAAACATATACTAACACATATTTACTCACTTATACAATCCTGGATACAAGTTCACAATGATCCATACAGCCACTCACACATTCACTGGCTCTTATGCACAGTTATTTATATATGTCAACTCTCACATGTACTGTGTTTTACATATGTACTTACTTTGACATGTAGCACTGAGATATCCATTCACTCACCAATGCACTCATGCACACAGTCAACCGCCCATACAGATGTTTCCACATGCACTTTTGAACCCATACACCTAGTGAATCAACTGCTCACACATCTATGCAGAGAGTCATACACCTCCCAGCCACCCATAAACACTCTCAGTCTCCCATACAATTACTTGGGCAACCAATCAATGACCCATATAGTTAATCATATAGCTACTGATCAACACATGCAGCAGTTTACAGAACAACAGACATAATGATGCACAAATTAAGACAGTTTAGTCACTAACCCATGCACTCAGTGAGACACATTTAATCACTCACTCATACAGTCAGTCATGCACCTACTAAATCCTTTGTTCAGACACTTATACATCCACTCATTCTTCAATATGTAAGACATATTTTAACTTTACAGAAACATACAGTCACTGGATGTTGTCATCAGTGATGTCATTTGAGATGTCATCAGTGATGTCATCAATGATGTCACTGACCATGTCATGAATGATGTAATATGTGACATGATCAGCAGTGGATTGCGGGTGCGCCATATATAGTTAGTACAACTAACTATATATGGAATTTCAATGGTTTTGTGTGAGTAAAATAAGGTTTTTTAAATGCTAATTCCTAACTATATATGGTCTATAACCTATGTTTTTTTCAGTGAATTTCATTGGTTTTTTAAAAGCTAATATCTATAGCTGTAAAATGTATTCTTCTTTAAATCCAAAAATATATTTTATATGTTTATTAATAATTTTTTTAATTTTTTTTTTCGTTTCGCTCCCGGTCCGCGAACCGGGAAGCTTCCCGTTAGCTCAATTTAATGCCGCGACCCGGTCCGCGAACCGGTAAGAAATCAACATAGTGACGGTATCGCGTTGCCGCGTAATGCGTCTTATGACGTACTGCGTTAGCGCACCCGGAAGTGCCCCGGGGCGCGGACCGAGGCGCGAAACGCAGTTCCCCGGAAGCGATCCGCAGCGCGTCGCGAAAGCGCGACGTATCACGTTGCCGCGTAATGCGTCTTGTGACGTACCGCGTTAGCGCACCCGGAAGTGCCCCGGGGCGCGGACCGAGGCGCGAAGCGCAGCGACCCGGAAGCTATCCGGGGCGCGGACCGGAGCGCGTAACGTAAGCATAACAGGTCATGTGACTTGTTAATAACACTTTTCATTGGTTCATTTCACTTTTGGTTTCATAATGATGTAAGGCTAGGTCAGGTGACCTAAAAATAACACTTTTCATTGGTTGAGAAGTATTGTTTTTCCCAAATGATGAAAACCCCTCCTTCTTTCCTCACTCTGACTTTCATCATTGTGAGAGGAAGACCTTTACTACTATAAGAGAAATGGCTTCATTGGTAGCTTCAGCTGGTGGACCCCCACCACCACCTCCACCTCCTCATGGGAAGAGAGGACCACCTCCCCAGGTCATTACCAACACTGAGGAGGAAGATGAAGAAATGGATGAGGAGGGAGAAGAACCACAGTTCTTAGAAGAGGTGCCCCGGGTTTCCAGAAAGAAAGCCAGTTTCATCTGGCAGTTTTATTCGATCCCTCGTGGCCCAAAAAAAGTCAATGCGAGGTATGTCACCTGCCGCATATGCAAAGAACAATTATCAAGAGGGACGGACAAGAAATATAGTTATGGAAATCACACAATGCACAGGCACATGACAAGGAAGCATCCACTAAATTACAGCCGGGCGGAAATAAGGGATATGCAGGACAATCCAAGACCAACTCCTGTGGCCAGACCAAGATTACCAATTTCATTAACACCAGAAGAGGCACGGGAAACAGTGCCAAATATACAAGAAAATTTTGGCCACATGATACACTCTTGTATGCACTGTCGGGCGTTGTTAGCATGTGGCAACATGAGCATAAACGCTATAAACCTGGCATATGAACACCATGATTGCCCTAACCGCCCCCAGTAATTTTTTTTTTGCTCCTGTTGAGCCCTTTTCAATGCCTGTTTTTTGTTGTTTCCCCCCCCCCCAAAAAAAACAAAAAAAATATAAAATCGTTCAAAAAATACAAAAAAAACAAAAAATGTTCAAAAAATAAAAAAAAATATAAAACAACAAAAATATTTAAAAAAAAGTTCTTTTCAGAACTACCTTCCCTTTCAAAAAAAATTGCTAGAATGTTTAGCACTCTGGCAAGCTCTATTTCTTTTGGTTCGCTCCCGGGTTAGCTTCCCGGTACACGGACCGGGAGCTAACCCAAAAAAAAAAAAAAGAGTAAGTATAAGGAAAGTAAACAGAGAGTGATGTTAAAAGAAAGACAGCTATAGGGAGTAAAGAAGAGATACTGTTTAATAGATCTATTTACCGAAGAAAAGACGGAAGAGGGTATAATTGTGAAAAACAAAATAGATAACGAAGTGAAAGAAAAAAAAGAGAGTATAACATTAACAAAGAAGAGTTTCTTGGCGAATGTGAGTGAATGTTCAAAATAAGATTAAAACATGAGGAATAACAGAGAGAAAAAATATAAAACAGAAAACAAAAAATAACAGAAAAAGATTAATTGAAACAGCAAAGAAATGTAAGTAACATAGAGCCATATCATCAACATAGGCAATAAAAGTTTTGCAGCTTTTATTGGCAGAAATGTGTCGCTAAAGCTGCTTTTGCGGCAGAAAACTGCCGCTAAAACCACTTTTGCACCAGTTTTCTGCCAATAAAAAGAGCAATAATTTTATTGGCTGTATTCATAATATGCCCCTTAGTGTGCTTCAACTACACAGAGAAAGCATTATGAACAAGTAGTGATAGAGTGATTAGTCAAAGACACTAAGAGTAATAGAGACGGAGTGCGTGAACAAGAGTGAGGAACTATGAGAAGAGAGGGTCTGAGAAAAAGAGTGGAAGGAGTTGAGTAAGTAGGTAATAGAGAAAGGAATGAGGGAAGTAGCAAAGGCAGGAAACTGAGGGTTAAAGAAATGAAGCAGTGGAACTAATAGTAGGTGAATGTGATAGAAATGTAACGAAAAGAGTACAAAGCATTTACCTTATAATTGTCGTTAAATTACTCACTTTTTGTTTTTATACTTTCAATCTGTGAAAGAGAGAACAAACATTTCAAAAATATTAAAACATGTATTTAAAAATTACAAAAGACAAGGGAAAAGATTGAAGGACAAACAGTTTTTCAACAACTTTGACACTTACAGAAGCTTCTGCTTCTCCAGGCCCCCTACACAGTCCTAAAGATATACATTTTAAACTAACAGTATCTTGATGCAGATGAAGTGAGACCTATCTTAAAACATGGTGCATCTTTTGCATTGCTGTTGTCTCAGAAAAGTGTCGCAAGACACTAAGGGGCCGATTATGATTGCGGTTTTTCCGCATCCTCCGGGCCGGCGGAAGCCACCGCCGGCCCAGAGGATGCGGAAAAACCGCTGCGGAGCATCCAAAGACCCACCGCCAAATTAGGATGGCTGGTGGGTCTGGAATTCCGTCCGCAGCTTTTCCGCCGCGGTCGCCTTCCGACCGCGGCAGAAAAGCTCTAACATGGCTGGCGGTGTCTATCAGACACCGCCAGCCATATTAGGATGGTGGTGAGTACATGCTTTTCCGTGGCGGCTTTTCCGCCGTGGAAAAGCATACGGACTTTCACTTCGGGGGCCCGTTGCGGGCCCCCTGGGTGAAAGGGGGTGGGGGGTGCGCATGGGGGGTACCTATGGTACCCCACTGCATTTGCATGCACAAAGTGGCAGGCACTGCACAGTGCCTGCTGCTTTGTGCATGCAAATGCGATGCATGCATTTTTAACCTTGCGGCGGGTGCAGCTTGAAGCTGCATCCGCCGCAATGTTAAAGATAGAGGATGTGACCGCCACCCTGGCGGTCACATCCTAATCTGCTCGGAGGGAACGCCGCAGCCCCTGCGGACGTTCCCTCCTCCTCAGGGGTCGCGGACGGACTCAAGTCCGTCCGCGATCCTAATCGGCCCCTAAAATTTTAAATAATTGCTTCAGGATGCCAATAGGATGTGTCCTATCCAGAGGTTTGTTTGAGGTGAGGCCTACTCAGGGTTGCAGATGAAATTTCGAGTTGTTGAAGAGAATAGAGGACATAATACATGTGAAGGTCTACCAATGAAGTGAGTCATGTCCACTGCACTCTTGAACAAAGTCCAAACCTCCTATGTTTCCCTGGACAGACCTAAACTTGATCTGCACAATGTGATTCGTAATGATAGGAAACACAGGTGATGTAATTGAAATACGTGCAATTTATTTTGCTCATTTCACAATCACATCACTTGTGTTTCCTTTGCTTAGGTATCTCATTGTGCAGATGTAGTCTAGCATATGAAAGAATATGCAGAAGTGCAGCACTGCATGCAACAACTTTAACACTTACAGAAGCCTCACCTTCTCCATGCCTCCTACACAGTTCTACATATACATCATAAATGCAAACAGTACAGAATTAATTATACATGTTAAATGGTTTATTTTTGCTGTTCTCAGAATGTATCAAAATTCACTAAAAACAGTGACTTGAAGGTATTCATCATATAACAGCGGGAAAAAAAAACACAATCAAAATGATTGTGTTTAAAAAACCCATACAACATAAGAAATCAGAATTCAGAACTCCTTAAAGTTAACTTACTTTCCATGACGTCAAAGGATGTCCTATGAACAGCTTACACTCTTTTGTGCTGTTATTACTTTCAGCCCGCCACTTTCTGAAAGAAAATCTCCATCGTTTTTAAAAACATGTTTCATGCAATAAATGACTTCTTGCTCTCTACCACAAGTTTCCACAAGGCCAAATCTTGTCAGACCCATTTATAACTCTTGGATTTCTTGTAAGCCAATCCCGTCATTTGGCATTTCCGCAACTTTCAGAATTAAAATGTTGAAGATCATTTTCACAATCCTGGAATAGTAATATCTTCCCCTTCTTGCTCAGTCATGTTCTACATTTCCTATGACACTGATACTGCTTACTATGAAGCAGACTTACACTAACTCTATGACTACTACAATTATTTAATTCTCTACATCACTTTCAATCACAAAGCAATGTAAAACAGTAGACAGCGTTGCAGACTTACATTCCCTCTACTCTATGTTTTGATTGGCTGCTTCAATTAGCTTATAAAAAGAAATAGTTTTTCTGAACTCATTCAAAGTGCACTTATTTCTCCATGACGTCCAGTCTTATGGTTAGAACTTATGTCTCTGAACTACACTTATCCTCAAGGCCAAATTGTGTAGGAGCCATTAGAACTTCTTGAAATTCCACAGAGCACATCCCAAGATTATTTCCCTAAAATTTTGGTTTTAAAAACACCAGGTAAGAGTTTTTAAGGTCATACGGCAATTTTGTTTTGAAAATTAAAACAGAATCGTTGCAGAATGACCAGCCATTTCTAGACTTTAAATAAGCTGTGTAATGTCCTGATGTTATTGAAGGGCCGTCATGATATATAATTGCTGCAGTTACAAAAGTCCTTCCTGATATTGACAACTGCGAAGCTAAAAAATTTTTTATTAAAGTTGTCAATTTTGTTCCATCAGGCCTACATCGTTGGAACATTAAAATGACATACTGGCCATATGTTCGTATAAATAATGTGGACATCATTTCAGATTTACATTGGCTACACTCCATGTTGTGATCAGCTGATTTTACTAGCTTATTAAAGGAGACTGATTTACTGTCTGGCAAAGTTAAATATATAAATCTTTCTGAGTCTACACTAGTAGTACTTGATACCATACAGTTCTCGCAGTCATGCTGCCATTGATAAGAAAGCCCAAACAGCTGATCTACATCTACACCATCAGCATGCAATACATCAAGCATATACATTAAAAACTCCTGACAATCTTGCTGAATATTTTGAGAGAATTGTGTTTGGCCTGAACATCTGTCTAACAGATTTCGAATTTCAGACACACTTTCTATGTTTCTTCTATCAGTGCTACATTTCTCTAACACAGAATTTAACAAACTGCAAAATCTTTGATCAGAATTGACCACAATCTCTTCTTTTACATTTTCTAGGGAAAACAAAACATTAACCACTACATTAGCATAGCAGTTGACACCAGAACTGTTTTCAAATTGAAAACCAACAACATCTTCAACAGAATCCTTTTTGTTTCTGCTTGTAATTTTAGGTTCATCAACTTTTCGTCTTTTTGCTACAACCTCCCCAGTATTGGTCACATTTCTTCGTTTCCGGCCTACCACACGTTTCTCAAACAAAGGATACTGAGGAAAATGTGACGCATACTCTCTTCTTAACCTATTGTATTCCTTAACACAATCTAGATCCGCACAAATGTTTGTGACATCACACTCAATCAAGTACAATCCCGATAAAGTTCTAACTCGTGACAATGCCACATATGCCATACCCTCCTTGAACACAGAACTGCCAATATTCACCAATGCACAGTCTACACTTAAACCTTGCGATTTATGGATTGTCACCGCATATGCCAAGCAAACAGGAAACTGCTTACGGCGAACATATAAGTCTTTTACAAGCAAAAATCTAGCAGAGCAACAACCAATTAGCTGTACTTCCTCAATGCCATCAAATTTAATTTTTAAAAATTCAATTCCATCTCTATTTCTGTATTTTACAAAATCAACAACATTACCCATTGATCCATTTACCAGACCTCTTTCAACATGTAAATTCCTTCTTAAAATTATACGGCAGTTCAAGCACACATTCAGAGTCTTTTCAAAACCTGCAGTTTTAGATATTCTCTTCTCTAATGAATCCAATTTTGTTTTCAGATTCTCAGACAAAATAATTGTTGATCCCATATGCTCTACTCTGTCAATAGCTTCCAGTTTCACAATCTCTTGCTTTTCTAAATGCAACATTTTGTTGTTGAATTTGGCACATTCTGCAAGAGTTGGCATCAAACATATTCCAGATTTCTTATCAGTAATTTTCTGAAAAATATTCTCAGGCACAACATCTTGTTCTGGATATAAATTTGAAAGTAATCGTGCATGTAAAGCTTCTTTCCCATGCTCGGTCACTTTTCCAATTCTAACATCTTGTAGAATAGTCTTGTAAACTTCATCCTTCGCCTGACGCATATTTTCCTGCAGTTCAGCATAATTGAAGTTTAACCATATATTGACGTTGCCAATGCTGCCTAGGCACTTCCTGGTATCTTCATGCGTGAGCATTTTGAACACAGGTTGCCCTTTCACTGGTGTCAGCTGCAGAAGATCTCCGAAAACAATGATGTGTTTGCCACCAAATAACACATCATACTCTGTTTTGAGAACTTCTTGCATTCTCAAATGCACAAAGGCAAGCATGACATTGGAAACCATGCTTACTTCGTCAATGATAAGAAGTTTCATTTTCCTCAAGATTCTTGAAACTTCAAAACAAGCATCTCCAGATAGCTTGTGATATTGTAATTTGTTGTCATGCTCCACTGGCAGCATCAGTAAACGATGTAAAGTAATCCCTTTAATGTTATGTGCTGCCAGTCCAGTTGGAGCGGTGACAACACAAGACAGCGATGACTCTGTCCTTTCCTGCAAATAGCATGAAATTGCTTTAATGAGGAAACTTTTTCCAGTTCCCGCTTCTCCACTCACGTACAGTCGGACAGGCTTCAACGACGTACATGAGCACTCTTTCTTGTCATGACTTAATCCATGATCAATTTGCATGGTAACTTCGTCATATATTTTCCTCTGCTCAACGTTGAGTTGTCTTTCCAACTCTTCTAAGTTAAACGCATCCTCCTGAGCATGTGCCATGGCTCTTTCCACTTCATTCATGGCAGTGGCAGCTTCATTTTCGATAACAGGTCCTCCTAGTGGATCCTGACTCAATGAAGCAGAACTCTGACTGTCCTGAGAACTGTCATCGGCAATCTCGGCTGCAATCGTTGCTTCCTGCTCAATTTCCGCATTCAACATTTCTACATATTTGGGAAAAGCAGGACATTCTATGGTCTCCTTGGCGGCATTGAAAGAGTCTTCGTAACAGAGGAAATCTCCAAGCAGTTCCTCTTCTGCACGCCAAGGCTTGAAAAGTTGCAAAAGTGCTAAATAGAAAAACTCCTTTTTTTCAGGAGATTCGCCACTCAATTTTCGATGGTTTACCAAGTGGCATTTTCTTTGCTTGACCAGACATCCCTCACTTCCTATTACAGCATACACTCCTTTCTCAGTATCTTCTTTGATGTTCCTCTTGAATATGTAATTTTGAAGAACCTCATACAGACAAACATTGTCGAGGTGACTGCTTCGATTTGGATAATATGTATCCAACATGTTGGTCTTCAAAATGTCGGTACTGTTTGGCTCCTTTTCCGCCAAATACTCAATTTCCCGGACAGGTTTCAGAACTCGATTACGCGTTGCAGCAAGACCAACACTCGCCCAAACGATACTCCTGGACTTGGCATAGAGACTTGCTGAAGACAACCGGTCAGAGCATTCGTAAGCTCCAATTTCTCGATGCGACGACATCTTCAGACTGAAACTGTACAACTTCTTGCTGAGGCTCTTTTCATGGGAAATGTCCTCCCACATATCCTTCAATTCTGTCTTCTCTTTTTTGGTGATGTAAGACGTCACATACCGAGCCACAGCCATACAGTTATCAGCCACAAACTGTATATCCATGTTAGCATTCCACATGGACAAAATCACCGGGTTGTAGTCGTTGATGTACTTGGACTCTTCGTTCCTCTTCAAATTGTATGTGTTTTTAGGTGATTTCTTCATGACATTATGTCGCGGCGAAGACATCAAACTGTTTACTCTTCCTTTAGAAATCACCGGTCGTGGAAAGCCGAAACGACATTTGGTGTAGAACTTGTCCTTGTTTCGGAATTTACGACGGCAGTACTTTCCACATCGATGGCTTTGGAAACGCAGAACTTTTTCTCTTAGGCTTTTCTTCTCCTTTGCGTTTGGAACAGCACACGTAGAATACTGTTGGATGAAACTCATCACTGAGTCTTCTGGATCCGTTCCAAATTTAGGTGCATCCTTGATCCACAGCAACATATGTATATGAGGAGCACCTCTTGCTTGGTACTCCTTTCTCCAGAAGAAATCCAACACCTCTCCAAGAGGTGGATTCTTCTTATTCATGATGAAAGACATCATAGCTTCAAATCTATGATTGAAGTACCTACATACATTGACTGGATCCAAAGAGCACAGTTCTCCGGGTGTCTTGAAGTCGATGTTATCTACGTTAGCATTTGCCTCTCGTAGAAATTCAAGTAAGTCTTCCCAGCCATACTCGGCACAGCTCAGAGTGAGGAACCATGTGGGAGTACCTAAGTTCCTCAACATACATTTTAAATCACCATGACGACGGTACCAGTACTCATTAGTACCACGCTGACACGCCATGAGATTAATCAGGTGAGAATCCAAAATACTGTCTTGGACATTGACTTTATCCATAAAGTCACTTGCCGAGATGTTTTGCATGTGTATACCACTTTTCAAGATGTGGTTCACTGCATATGACAGTCCAGACAGATCGCTTTCAAACAGGAGATGAAACAAATAGGGAATGCATTGTCGAAACCTAGCATCTCCTGCATACAATCGCAAAGTCCGGTATTCAGAAGCAGGAATTTGATGAGGTCGCTCATCATATCTTCCTCCCTGACCTGTTGGAAAAAGCTGTGGGAAACACCGAGCTTCCAAACTTTCCTCCCAAACACTAATGGGACTCCCTTTGGCTTGTTTCATTTGAAACAACTCAATAGCATTCCCCATGACTTCCTTGGAATGCAAAGGAGGAACACTATAATGTTCATATATTTCTTCACTAGTAGAGGGTTCTACTTTCTCAATTTGACCAGCACACAAATCGCTATCCTCTTCCTCACTTACTTCCTCTTCTGCAACATATACATTCTTATAGTATTTTTTTTTTTTTTCAAATACAATGTTGCCTTTTTAACTTTCCTAACATCTACTAAATCTTGCCATATTTTCTTATTCTTTGTCGGAACCCCATTAACTAAGATAACCAGAGGTTCCTCTTCCACTTTTTCTACTCCAATTGTGTTAATGTTTTTCTTCAAATCTAGAGGCAAATAAACAACTCTTCCCTTTAATCCTCTCTGTAAATCTGATGGAGGCAATTTCCCTGTCTTTGGCTCCATTCTTACAATAGCCTGAAAGGGATGGATACTTTGAATCAAAATAGATTCATAAGTATTTAAATCCTTCAATTCAGAAGGAATCTCAACCAATTCCAGATTATTATGAACTGCTCTAGCAGGCATCTGGTTTTGATTTAATTTGCAACAACAATAAGTACACACACGTTGATCGAATCCCAAATCAAAACAATTTTCTACCATCAAGTATGTTGCAAAATCCTTCCATTCACTATTATTTTCCCTTTCACTTTTTGCATATAAATCCACTAACTTAGTCTGATTCTTATAATAAGTGCGTCGACAACACACACAAGTGAAATTAGGCCTCTCACTTGATTTGACCTGAAACGTCGCAATTTCCCTCTGGAAATTATCTGTACTGGAAACCTGTACACTATCTTCCACATTACCCGCTTCTTCTTGGTCAATTTCAACATTCTCCTCTTTACTTCCAAAGTAACAAAACTCAATTTCTTCACATATGTTCTTCACATCTATTTCAGAACCATGCAAAAGAGCAGCGCATAATTGTTTAAGCATAATTGCTGGACTCTTAGCATAATACAACATTCTAACTAATTTCCTCACTTTATTATGATGCACTGCTAGCATCCTGAAATGATGAAAAACACTCTGGCATACTCTCCTGGAAAGACAAGCCAGTGAATGACCATGCAAACCTGTCACTTCTCTCACTCTGCAAGGATCTAATTCTTGCAACAACCTCATTTTCTGCTTCAAACTTTTCTTATTAAATGACCGTACAAAATCACAAAGCAAATTGATGGAATCCTGTCGCACACTGCAAATACTACTACACTTCCAGGTGTACACAGGACCCTTAGCACGTCTTCCTAAAACCTCATTACCTAACACCTCTTCTGTCTCTGTTGTCACAAGTTTTTCTTTTTCAACTGGACAACCATCTTTCACTTCATAAGCACGACCACTGGTGTCAACTGCATGCACCAAATCATTATCCTGGAAATAACTCTCCTCATTAAAAAATGCCTCACAGCTTGAACTATGCATCCATTCTCCAGAAAAAACTTCACAAAAATTACTACGATTAACTATTCTCTTCCATCTACTATTTCTTTTGAAATCATAAATTGCCTTGTTTAGCTTCCTAATTCTATTGATTATCAAAATAAATAACTTACGTTTAATTTCAAATGCCTGATCAATAACTTTCTCAACTTTTTTTTTCTCTTATAAAAAACCAGTTTCTGTTGACCTTTCTTAATATTTTTTAACAAATTGCCAATTATCCTGTTGCGGAACATTCGTTTACGAATGTCCCTAAACTGTTGTTTCCTTCTACTATCATGCACAGAGTTATCTCTTGCTCTAGCAGTAACATTTTTGATTGGCCTTTCCTTTCCATTTGATTTGCTTCTCTTTTTATGGACTGAAACATTTTCTGTAGTAATATTTTTTTTACTACACATATTTCTTATGAAATATTTTGTGCTCTTACCCGGTGCTTTCTTCGTGACTTGACAAATCTTTTTGTTAGAGGACTGCTGCTTATTTTGTTTCACCTGCTGTCTTTGACGTTTTGCAGCCTTTCTCTGTCTTTCTATTGTTGGCATGATGAAATCTTGAAATGATCTGCAGTTGAATCTGTGGTAAAATATAATAAAAAATGTTATTAACCATTATTACCAAACAGTAAATCAATAACAATGATCAAAAACTTAACACACTACTTGACATTTTAAATAGAAGATTTTTTAGTCCTTGGCAAATTTACAATACAGAAATAGCAGAAAAGAAATGACATTTATATTTATGTTACCTGTGCTATTTTATATGTGAATCTGATCTAATTTTATGAGCATATTTTAATATTTTATTGAAGACACTACACATAACCTGTTTTTGAAGGTGTCTTTATTTTTAAATTAAACAGTTTACATTTTTACTTTTTATTAATTATACATTTTAAAAATAAATGTTTATATTTCCATAGGCTCAAGCAGGTCAGCTTCCCACCCTATGTCATATAATTCGGACAAATCTGCATCCTCATCACGCTCTTCTTCATCCTCAGGATTTAAATCATCCAATGGATCAACATCCACTGATGTTTCAATTACAAGTTCAATGATGAGGTCAAAATCAACTGATTGCAGATTGTCACTCATGTTGATGTTGTCTTTATCTTTAAAGAAAGATAACAACAATGAGATGTTGCAGAGTAAGAGACAAATCTCAGAGATTATAATAGTAAAATTGTTTAACAAGAGTAATATTTTGCAGCTATTATTTAGCCATTTCCAGCAATGCTGATCAGGTGAAGACTATGTCTAATTTTTCAGTGAACAGGACTCATCTCTTCTTAACCTTGGATAAGCCTCACCGACTCTGTGTGTCCTGCACATACTTAAATGTAAAGGGGCAGATTTATGTTAAATGGCACATCCCCAGGCATGCACCAGTTAACGTGCACCGCTGCTCTGCCACCCATGGTGTGCCATATTTACAATCAGATAGGAGAAAGCTGCGTCAAAACCCTGCGCCTGCTTTAAGCAGGCATAGGTCTTGACGCAACATTGTGGAGATGGGGCACCCCTGAGCCTTGCTTGAGCTGCATCGCACTTGCGATACAACTCCAGCAATCACTACCTTTACAGCACAGATACATCACGCATCTGTGCCATTTTTGCCCCATGATGCCCCGCATTGTAAATGCAGCACACCATGGGTGGCGGAACAGCGGCGCAGGATGACTGACACATCTCTGGTGATGCACCAGTCATCATAAATCTATCCCTAAGCTTCTTATCTTGTTACAGATGAACCGCCATATGTACCATCAAACTATTTTGCATTTCCTAAATAGCGAATTTTAAGGAATAAATAGCAATTCTTTACCATTCCTAATTTGCAATGAGCAAATTGCTAATTGCAAGTTACCCATTCATTTCCATGGGCTAGGAGCCTCATAGGAATGAAGGTTTAATTTGCGATTAGCAATTTGCTCATCACAAATTAGGAATTTTTCCAAGGGTGCAGGGGTGTCTCAAGAACACCCTGCTGCACCCCTGAAAAAGAAATTTGGGGGCATATGGCACACATACATGCCCTAAGGGCATGTGTTGGCGTCATATGGGACCTTTTGTTTTTTTGAAAAAAAGCTTTTTGAAAAGAATTCACAAATTACCACCAATTTACCACAATAGTTTCCAAATCCTTAATGTCATTTTTTACATATTTTTTATTTGATACATTGCATTTAAGTAATCGCAAAATTTGCAAATCCTTCAGTGCAATCGCAAAATAAGGAATAGCAAATTTTGCTACTCCTTATTTTGCATCAAACTTGTTTGATACATACCATTTGTCTAATTAACATTCGCAAAGGCTGAAATTCGCAGAATTTTGATCTTTGCGAATGCTAATTAGCTTGATACATATGGCCCCAAGTGAGGCCTGTCTTGCAACATGGTGCATCTTTTGCATCACTGCTGCATCGGTTTCATGTGGTACGTTTTTTTTACACCATGACATATCTGCCTAAATGCATCAATTTGTAATTTTGTCGCCTCATAGCAAATCTTTTGCACCGCCGCTGCATCATAAAAGTGACGCACAGTGGCGCAAAAGAGGCATACACCTATCATAAATCTGTCCCTAGCATTTTAAATGATTAATCCAGGATGACGATAAGGTGTGGCCTACCCAAAGGTTTGTTTAAGGTGAGGCCTACTCAGGATTGCAGATTAAAGTTACGCTTGATGAAGAATACAGAGGAGATAATACATGTAAAGGCCTACCAATGAAGTAAGTGATTTGCACTTTATTTCGCCAGTCATCATAAATATATCCCTAAGCTTCTTATCTTGTTACAGATGAACCACCATATGTACCATCAAACTATTTTGCATTTCCTAAATAGCGAATTTTAAGGAACAAATAGCAATTCTTTACCATTCCTAATTTGCAATGAGCAATTTGCTAATTGCAAATTACCCATTCATTTCCATGGGCTAGGAGGCTCATAGGAATGAAGGTGCAATTTGCGATTAGCAATTAGCTCATCACAAAATAGGAATTTTTCCAAGGGTGCAGGGGTGTCTCAAGAACACCCTGCTGCACCCCCTGAAAAAGAAATTTGGGGGCATATGGCGCACATACATGCCCTAAGGGCATGTATGGGCGTCATATGGCACCTTTTGTTTTTTGGAAAAAAAGCTTTTTGAAAAGAATTCACAAATTACCACCAACTAGAAGTTGGTGGTAGTTTCCAAATCCTTAATGTCATTTTTTTACATATTTTTTGTTTGATACATTGCATTTAAGTAATCGCAAAATTTGCAAATCCTTCAGTGCAATCGCAAAATAAGGAATAGCAAATTTTGCTATTCCTTATTTTGCATCAAACTTGTTTGATACATACCATTTGTCTAATTAGCATTCGCAAAGGCCGAAATTCGCAGAATTTTGATCTTTGCGAATGCTAATTAGCTTGATACATATGGCCCCAAGTGAGGCCTGTCTTGCAACATGGTGCATCTTTTGCATCACTGCTGCATCGGTTTCATGTGGTACGTTTTTTTTACACCATGACATATCTGCCTAAAAGCATCAATTTGTAATTTTGTCGCCTCATAGCAAATCTTTTGCACCGCCGCTGCATCATAAAAGTGACGCACAGTGGCGCAAAAGAGGCATACACCTATCATAAATCTGTCCCTAGCATTTTAAATGATTAATCCAGGATGACGATAAGGTGTGGCCTACCCAAAGGTTTGTTTAAGGTGAGGCCTACTCAGGATTGCAGATTAAAGTTACGCTTGATGAAGAATACAGAGGAGATAATACATGTAAAGGCCTACCAATGAAGTAAGTGATTTGCACTTTATTTCGCCAGTCATCATAAATATATCCCTAAGCTTCTTATCTTGTTACAGATGAACCACCATATGTACCATCAAACTATTTTGCATTTCCTAAATAGCGAATTTTAAGGAATAAATAGCAATTCTTTACCATTCCTAATTTGCAATGAGCAATTTGCTAATTGCAAATTACCCATTCATTTCCATGGGCTAGGAGGCTCATAGGAATGAAGGTTGCAATTTGCGATTAGCAATTACCTCATCACAAAATAGGAATTTTTTCAAGGGTGCAGGGGTATCTCAAGAACACCCTGCTGCACCCCCTGAAAAAGAAATTTGGGGGCATATGGCGCACATACATGCCCTAAGGGCATGTATGGGCGTCATATGGCACCTTTTGTTTTTTGGAAAAAAAGCTTTTTGAAAAGAATTCACAAATTACCACCAACTAGAAGTTGGTGGTAGTTTCCAAATCCTTAATGTCATTTTTTTACATATTTTTTGTTTGATACATTGCATTTAAGTAATCGCAAAATTTGCAAATCCTTCAGTGCAATCGCAAAATAAGGAATAGCAAATTTTGCTATTCCTTATTTTGCATCAAACTTGTTTGATACATACCATTTGTCTAATTAACATTCGCAAAGGCCGAAATTCGCAGAATTTTGATCTTTGCGAATGCTAATTAGCTTGATACATATGGCCCCAAGTGAGGCCTGTCTTGCAACATGGTGCATCTTTTGCATCACTGCTGCATCGGTTTCATGTGGTACGTTTTTTTTACACCATGACATATCTGCCTAAATGCATCAATTTGTAATTTTTTCGCCTCATAGCAAATCTTTTGCACCGCCGCTGCATCATAAAAGTGACGCACAGTGGCGCAAAAGAGGCATATACCTATCATAAATCTGTCCCTAGCTTTTTAAATGATTAATCCAGGATGACGATAAGGTGTGGCCTACCCAAAGGTTTGTTTAAGGTGAGGCCTACTCAGGATTGCAGATTAAAATTACGCTTGATGAAGAATACAGAGGAGATAATACATGTAAAGGCCTACCAATGAAGTAAGTGATTTGCACTTTATTTCGCCAGTCATCATAAATATATCCCTAAGCTTCTTATCTTGTTACAGATGAACCACCATATGTACCATCAAACTATTTTGCATTTCCTAAATAGCGAATTTTAAGGAATAAATAGCAATTCTTTACCATTCCTAATTTGCAATGAGCAATTTGCTAATTGCAAATTACCCATTCATTTCCATGGGCCAGGAGGCCCATAGGAATGAAGGTGCAATTTGCGATTAGCAATTAGCTCATCACAAAATAGGAATTTTTCCAAGGGTGCAGGGGTGTCTCAAGAACACCCTGCTGCACCCCCTGAAAAAGAAATATGGGGGCATATGGCGCACATACATGCCCTAAGGGCATGTATGGGCGTCATATGGCACCTTTTGTTTTTTGGAAAAAAAGCTTTTTGAAAAGAATTCACAAATTACCACCAACTAGAAGTTGGTGGTAGTTTCCAAATCCTTAATGTCATTTTTTTACATATTTTTTGTTTGATACATTGCATTTAAGTAATCGCAAAATTTGCAAATCCTTCAGTGCAATCGCAAAATAAGGAATAGCAAATTTTGCTATTCCTTATTTTGCATCAAACTTGTTTGATGCATACCATTTGTCTAATTAGCATTCGCAAAGGCCGAAATTCGCAGAATTTTGATCTTTGCGAATGCTAATTAGCTTGATACATATGGCCCCAAGTGAGGCCTGTCTTGCAACATGGTGCATCTTTTTCATCACTGCTGCATCGGTTTCATGTGGTACGTTTTTTTTACACCATGACATATCTGCCTAAAAGCATCAATTTGTAATTTTGTCGCCTCATAGCAAATCTTTTGCACCGCCGCTGCATCATAAAAGTGACACACAGTGGCGCAAAAGAGGCATACACCTATCATAAATCTGTCCCTAGCATTTTAAATGATTAATTCAGGATGACGATAAGATGTGGCCTATCCAGAGGTTTGTTTAAGGTGAGGCCTACTCAGGATTGCAGATTAAAGTTACGCTTGATGAAGAATACAGAGGACATAATACATGTAAAGCTCTAACAATGAAGTAAGTGATGTCCACTTCATTGCGCCAGTCATCATAAATGTATCCCTAAGCTTCTTATCTTGTTAGACATCAACCGCCATATGTATCATATAACTATTTTGCATTTCCAAAATAGCGAATTTTAAGGAATAAATAGCGATTCTTTACCATTCCAAATTTGCGATGAGCAAATTGCTAATTGCAAATTACCCATTCATTTCCATGCGCCAGGATGCCCATATGAAAGAAGGTGCAATTTGCAATTAGCAATTAGCTCATCGCAAATTAGGAATTTTTCCAAAGGTGTAGGGGTGTCTCAATAACACCCTGCTGCACCCCTGAAAAAGAAATTTGGGGGCATATGGCGCACATAAATTTTAACAACATTCCTTTACCTCAAAAACGATTTTCAATTCATAATTTGAAAACACTGCCCACAGGGAAATTACTTAAAATGTCCTTAAGACACATGAAAGTGTTTTTTTATTGCCTTTCCAGCATGGTTGGGAAACTTTAACATGGCTATGTAACACAAACATTTAAAATCTAAATTTGCCATGCACAGGTGGGAGCATATTTACAAGCAATTTGCGCCACAGAGAAAGGTCTTACATTAAAATGGGAAAAATAACATCAGGGACAGTCAATTGCCTTATAAAGAAGCATACACCATTATGTCCTTGTCATAAATTTAAAAACAATTCCTTTTCCCCAAAAACGATTTTCAAATCATAATTTCAAAACACTGCACATGGGAAAATTACTTAAAATGTCCTTAAGACACATAAAAGCGTTTTTTAATTGCCTTTGCAGCATGTTTGTATCACTTTTAACATGGCTATGTAACACAAACATTAAAAATCTAAATTTTCCTTGCACAGGTGGGAGCATATTTACAAGCAATTTGCGCCACATAATTCATAATTTTCTCCTTAAAGCACACTATTCTCTATCTAAATTAAAGAAATATTTTCTCACCTTAGCAAATACTTTGAGTTTGAAAACAGTCTCAGAAACACACCAATTTGTCTTCAGCAGAGCAAAAGGTATGCACTCCAGAGTCTGCAGCTATCAAAAGCACAGAAATGCTGTAATTCTTCACACATATCTCTCATGTCACCCAATCAAAACTCTTCCCTCACTTTTTTTCAAATGAAAACCCTTCCCCCCTCTACCCTTTCTGCCTTTTCTGCATGGCAACCACCTCTTGGAAGACTTCTGGTGTTTGCAAGTTCACACAACAATGTTGCAATTGAACTCTGAACTCTCAGTGCACCTGCATATCCAGTGCATTCTTTCATTTAATGATTTTTTATTGACCATTCAAAATACATCTTTCAAATAACTCATTCGTGCACCCTAACTTTCTGTTTTCAGCAATCAAAATCCACCAATCACTGCTTCATGAACACAGAAACTCCACAGTTTTTTTCATTTTAAACTCTCATTTTTTCAACTGCCATTTCATTGCCACACTTCATCTGACTGCAGGAGAACCTTCTCTCACCATGTTTTCTGTCTGGATTGTTGGACATAGTTATATTCACTGGGCTCAAAGGTACACTGAAAACAGGAATTTACCTAACCTCAATTTACAAGATGTGGAAATGAAGTGGTTTGGCCACAGAGGATTAAAATGTCACCAATTGATACCATTGGTGAAAACCTTTATGCATTTGCCCAAACCTGACCTGTTAATTGTGCACTGTGGAGGTAATGACTTGGGCACTTTGACTGGTGTAGGTCTGGAAATGCTTTTAAAGGACACCTTTGAGCAATTAATGGCACTTTTTCCTCAGACTGCCTTGGTATATTCAAATATATGCCAAAGACAGAAATGGAGGTGGTCAAACCAATTTTGTCCACAAATTGAGAAGTCAAGGAAGCATGTAAACAAATCTGTTTCAGCTTACATGAGAGACCATGGAATGGGCTCCCTGTACAACAATAACTTGTGTTACTACATGCAAGATATCTACAGAGGAGATGGAGTTCACTTCTCAGATGAGGGCAACAGAATTTTCACTCTGAATTTAAGAATGTGCATTGGTACCTACTTATAAGTACCTAAATGTACCATAAACCCAAAAGCTCTTCTCAGAGCTACCCTACATCTGATCACTCACAATTATTATTTTACTCTAACATTTTTCACTAATTTTCAACAAAGTACGCTCCCTGGGGCGCTACCCGGTACGCGAACCGGGAGCTAACCTCGCGAAATTTTTTAAAAAAATGTTTTTTTTTCGCACATATGGGCCTCCTCAGCCACCCTCACAAAACCTAGGGGGTCAAGATAAGTCTACCGTGCCCCCTTCTACCCATTCTGAACATTATTTGCCCTCCATCTTGTATCTTAATTCGACCGAAACACAAAATGGTGGACTCCCGTTACGCTTAAGGTTCGCGAACCGGGGCGCTCAACGGTTCGCGTACCGGGTCTCTCCCTGGGAAGCGCACCATCAAAAAAGGTGGGAAAGTAGTTCACAGAAAAGCCACTGGAGACAATTTCACCAAATATAGACTAGCTCATACTACATACCAATCCCTACCATTTTCACAAATTTGATTGGAATTCCATTTAGCCATTTAGCCTGTAGACCTCTCTAAATACCGTGAGGTAAATTACTTCACAAAACACATCTGAAGTGTTGGAATTGACAACCAATTAAAATGTTACTTTCATTTTCTACTTTTTTTACCTGACATTTGATTGGTTATATACCTGAATATATATAAAGGAAGAGAAGAAAACACAGCCATTTTGACTACTACTTCTTGGTGTACATTTCAATAGGATTTTCACTAATTCCTTCAACTTCTTTCTAAAGGTAAGTTTTTATTTTTAAAACTGAAGTATATTGTGCACTATAAGTTAATATGGTAAACTTTTTCTGATAGTTATATACTATCCCTCTGTAGTAGTTATAGATTTAGATAGACTTCTCTGTTATAGTTATGGATGGAGTTAGGCTTCTCTTGTATAATTATGAATTTACTTACGTTAAATCACATACACTTTTTTATATTCCTACTTCCACTCTGATACTATACACTGCCCAAAATTAATCCCAACAGTGCCCTATCTCTACTAATATATATTTTTTTAATCTAAATTTCAGGCAAAATGGAAGGCGAACAGAAAGTTGAATTTCAAATTGTCCTGCAAGAGAGCAGCCAAGAAATCAATGATGAAAATGATATTGAATTTTTCGATGAAACTTTAGACAAAGAACTACTGCAATGTGTACAAGCAGTAGATAACCTCCTTGAAAATGAGGACATTTTACACCCTCAGAGACTACAATGTATATTCAATGATAATTATGAAATTTCTGACAATGAAATGTTAGAAAGTTTAATAAATTATGAAACACAATCACAATAAAAAAAAATAAAGAAAATAAAAAATAATCAACAAAACCAACAATCAATTAACATACAGCATTTGAAAAGTCTATCATTCATTTTTCATTGCAGTACGCTGCCCGGAACGCTTCCCGGTTCGCGGACCGGGCGCTCCCCACGCAAAAAAAACAAAAAAAAAATGTTGTTTTTTTTGCCCCGCGGGGCCCTTTTAAAACCTCCACATTAAACCTAGGGGGTCAGGGAGGATCTAGTATGCCCCCTTATGGTTATTTCCCCCTTTGTTTTGGCCTCCTCTTGTCTCTCAATCCTACCGAGAGACAAGATGGCGGCCGCTCCGGACTGTTTAGAATGTTGACAGACACCGGAGAGCCAATCAGCTTAGCTACGCGAAGTTCCGGTACGCTTAAGGTCCGCGGACCGGAGCGCTGCCCAGAGCGCGCTTACAGATATATATCTTTTTTTAAACGTTAATTTCTCAAAAGCCACTGGAGCACATATATTGAGACCTACAAAAGGCACATCGGGCTACCAGTCCCTACAATTTTGCCAAGTTTCATGCAAATCCATTCAGCCGTTCGGGCTAAAAGTGAGGCCAACCGCCCTATGGAAAACTCAATGTTAAAAACACGTTTTGGGACCCCCCTTTTTTCTCGAACCCCCCTGGACGAACCCCCCCCAAATTTCCAGGGGCTGCTCAGAAACAAAATGTTCCATTTTCCAGAAAATTTCAGCCAATTCCGTCCACAAACGCCAAAGTTATTAGACATAGAATTTTCAAAAATCCCATAGGGAAAAAATCCTAACTATATATACCTACTGGCGACCGCCAGTAGGTAATATATTCACTGAAAAAAACATAGGTTTCAGGCCTTATATAGTTAGGAATTAGCATTTTAAAAAAACTTGCAAATTCACTGAAAAAACCATAGGTTTCAGGCCTTATATAGTTAGGAATTAGCATTTAAAAAACCTTTGAAATTCACTGAAAAAACCATAGGTTTCAGGCCTTATATAGTTAGGAATTAGCATTTAAAAAAGCTTGCAAATTCACTGAAAAACCCATAGGTTTCAGGCCTTATATAGTTAGGAATTAGAATTTAAAAAACCTTTGAAATTCACTGAAAAAACCATAGGTTTTAGGAGTTATATAGTTAGGAATTAGCTTTTAAAAAACCTTTGAAATTCACTCCAAAAACTATACGTTTTAGTGGTGTTATAGTTAGCTGGACATTTTACTCATACAAAACCATTGAAATTGCTCCTATATAGTTAGTTGTACTAACTATATTTCGCGCACCCGCAATCCACTGCTGATGATGTCACATATTAGATCATTCATGACATGGTCAGTGACATCACTGATGACATCTCAAATGACATCCCTGATGACATCACTGATGACATCATCCAGTGAATGTGGTTTGCTTCGTTATTTAAATATGCATTATATATATAGCAATTTGCATTGAAGAATAAGTGGATATATAAAAATAAATATTTGGATGGAGGATTTAGTAGCACTGTAATTGACTGTTTACTTGACCAATTTATAATGTCTCACTAAATATAGTGGATAGTGACTAAACTGTGTGAATATCTGTATCACTTTGTCAGTTGTTGTGTAAACTGATACTACAGTTGGTTACTAGCTATGTGAAAGTCTATATTAGTTATTGATTAGTTAACTGAGTATTTGTATGGGAGTGTGAAAGTGTGTGTGGTTCGGTGGGGGGTGTGTGACTGTCCAAAGATGTGTGAATAGTTGATTCAGTAGATATATGAAGTTAAAACTACATGTTCTAACAGTTGTTTGGGTGAGTGAATATCTTTATGGGTGTGGTGATGAGCAAAACATATTTCTCAATGGTACAGGTCCAACAAACTAGAAAAATAAAAGGCAGTGTATGTGTCAGTTGTTGTATATAAATAAGTATACATAAGACACAATGATTGTGTGAGTGACTGTATGGATAACTGTATACTTGTAATAATGATTTTATAATTCACTAAGTATGACTTACTATCTAAATTAAAGGCCATGCGCCGCCGGTGCGTCACTTTATTTGACGCAACGGCGGCGCAAACAATGCGCCCTATTTACAACGTGACGCATCTAGGAGATGCGTCACGTTGTAAAGCCCTGCGCCATAGGAGGCGTTCCTGCGCAGGAACGCCTCCTAAAAGTGGCTGAGTGAAATCTATAAGATTTCACTCAGTCACTTTCAGGACAATGCTGCGCCAAAACCCTGCGCCTGCTTGAAGCAGGCGTAGGTCTTGACGCAGCATTGTGGAGGTGGGGCACCCCCAAGCCTTGCTGGAGCTGCGTCGCGCTTGCGACGCAGCTCCAGCAATGCGCCACCTTTACGGCACAGATGAATCACGCATCTGTGCCGTTTTTGCCCCATGGTGCGCCGCATTGTAAATGCGGCGCACCATGGGTGGCGGAGCAGCGGCGCAGGATGACTGGCGTATCCCTGGTGATGCGCCAGTCATCATAAATCTGCCCCTCTGTTAGCAAAGCAGGCATTTGAGATTTAAAAAACTTTTTAATATATAAAAACGTTATCCGCTAATAGAATTAGCATTTAAAAAACCTTGCGAATTCAATTAAAAAACCATAGGTTTCAGGCCTTACATATTTAGGAATTAGCATTTAAAAAACCTTGCGAATTCACTGAAAAAACCATAGGTTTCAGGCCTTATATAGTTAGGAATTAGCATTTAAAAAACCTTTGAAATTCACTGAAAAAACCATAGGTTTCAGGCCTTATATAGTTAGGAATTAGCATTTAAAAAAACCTTGCAAATTCACTGAAAAAAACATAGGTTTCAGGCCTTATATAGTTAGGAATTAGCATTTAAAAAACCTTTGAAATTCAATGAAAAAAACATAGGTTTCAGGCCTTATATAGTTAGGAATTAGCATTTAAAAAAGCTTGCAAATTCACTGAAAAACCCATAGGTTTCAGGCCTTATATAGTTAGGAATTAGAATTTAAAAAACCTTTGAAATTCACTGAAAAAAACCATAGGTTTCAGGAGTTATATAGTTAGGAATTAGCTTTTAAAAAACCTTTGAAATTCACTCAAAAAACTATAAGTTTTAGTGGTGTTATAGTTAGCTGGACATTTTACTCATACAAAACCATTGAAATTGCTCCTATATAGTTAGTTTTACTAACTATATTTCGCGCACCCGCAATCCACTGCTGATGATGTCACATATTAGAACATTCATGACATGGTCAGTGACATCACTGATGACATCTCAAATGACATCACTGATGACATCACTGATGACATCATCCAGTGAATGTGGTTTGCTTCGTTATTTAAATATGCATTATATATATAGCAATTTGCATTGAAGAATAAGTGGATATATATAAATAAATATTTGGATGGAGGATTTAGTAGCAGTGTAATTGACTGTTTACTTGACCAATTTATAATGTCTCACTAAATATAGTGGATAGTGACTAAACTGTGTGAATATCTGTATCACTTTGTCAGTTGTTGTGTAAACTGATACTACAGTTGGTTACTAGCTATGTGAAAGTCTATATTAGTTATTGATTAGTTAACTGAGTATTTGTATGGGAGTGTGAAAGTGTGTGTGGTTCGGTGGGGGGTGTGTGACTGTCCAAAGATGTGTGAATAGTTGATTCAGTAGATATATGAAGTTAAAACACACACTTTCACACTCCCATACAAATACTCAGTTAACTAATCAATAACAATAACTAAATGAACCCTCTCATTTTGTTCCTTTGCAAATTAAATGTTTTAAGTGTTAACACTTTATTCCAATCAAGATGACTTCAGGTGTGCCATACTTTTGTCATATGTAAGACTGTTAGCGCTCTAGTTGTTATTTAGAACACTCTGGGACATTCTGTCATTGGGCTATAGTTGGGCTACATCTGGCTGATATTTGGGCTACATTTGTTTTTTTTTGTCTCTGGTGGCCATCTTTGGGCTACATTGGGCTACATTTGGGCTCTAACATATATATAGCCCAATGTAGCCCAATATATATTTTTTCAAAGTTAATTTTCGTAAAAACCACTGGAGCACATATCTTGAGACATAGCAAAGGCACATTGGGCTACCAGTCCCTACAATTTTGCCAAGTTTGGTGGAAAACCATTCAGCCGTTCGGGCTCAAAGTGAGTCTAACCGCCCTATGGACATTAACATGGGAAAAACAAGTTTTGGGACCCCCTTTTATCTCGGCCGCCGCTTGACGAATCCCCCCCAAACTTTCAGGGAAGGACCGGAGCGCCGCGAGGCAAAGTTAAGGAAAATTTCAGAAGGATTCCTCAACCGGCGCCAAAGTTATTCCCAATAGAATGTTGCGATTTCCCTATGGAAAACAATCCTAACTATATATACCTACTGGCTATTGCCAGTAGGTATATATATATATATATATATATATATATTCACTGAAAAAACCATAGGTTTCACACCAATTATAGTTAGGAATTAGCATTTAAAAAACCTATTAAATTCACTGAAAAAAGCATAGGTTTCACACCAGTTATAGTTAGCTGGAAATTTTACTTGCATAAAACCAATGAAATTCCCACGTTATAGTTAGTTGGACTCACTATAACTTGCGCGTGCAATGCACTGCTGATGACGTCACATATTACATCACTCATGACATGGTCAGTGACATCACTCATGACAAAACAGGGGTTGTCAAAGAAGTGGAGTAAGAGAACGGGGGTTACAGAGAGTGAGAGAAAGACATTATAAGTGAGTAAAAAAAAGCTGAAAGAGGATGGAAAAAGGAAAGTAAGTTTCAGAGAATGGTAATACAACTTAATTTACACAATCCAAAGTATAAAATAACTTGTACAACATGTTATATTTAATTTCACTTAAAACAGTGAGTTCAAATTACTCATCATATGACAGCGGGAAAAAAAAACACAATCTAAAAGATTGTGTTTTAAAAAAAAACTTAAATACTGACAAATGACAAATGTACGGTAAACTTAGATTGACTTACTTTTCCTTGAGGCCAAATACTGTATCATGGTGGTCCTTTTATCGTTGGAAAGTACTTTGCTGTTCACTTAAAAATCCATTTCATCCACTTTCTATAAGAAATGTTCCAAGAACATCTGAAATATTTTCAATATTTTCATATACTCCTTTTTTCAGTCATGACTCTTTACTCATTCCTGCACCTTTCCATTTGGCCAAATAGTGTCAGATGTATGAGTATATGTTCAAAATAATTCTAAGGCACTCTGAAATGACCTTTTGCCCGACGTTCTGAAAGAAAGGCTCTACAACATTTTCACAATATTTAAGTATTTGTAAAACCATCTCTGACTCACTCATGTTCATCATTTTGTATAATACTAACATCACTTACTATGAGATCCACTTACAGTACCTATATGACAAGTCAATTTTTTATATTGCCTGGATCACTTTTACTCAGAATATATTTTTAAACAGGAAAATACCCTTCATTAACTGCTCCCGTCTTCATTAGCCAATTACTTTTACCTAAATTTTGGCTGTAAAAACACTAGGTATGAATTTATAAAGCCAAAAGGCAAACGTTGTTTGAAATTCAAATGACTGTCGTTACATTGGATCCAACCTTTAAAAGTTTTTAAATAGCATGTGTAATGCCCTGATGTTGTAGAAGGACCATCATGAAAAATAATAGCTGCAGTTGCAAAGGTTCTTCCTGATATCGATAACTGAGAAGCCACAAACTTTTTATTAGAAGTTGTCAATTTAGTTCCATCAGGTCTACATCGTTGGAACATTAAAATGACATAGTGACCATAATTTTGTAGAAATATTGTGGACAGCATTGTAGACTTACATTGGGTACACACCATATTGTTATCCGCTGCTTTAACTAGATTAATAAAAGGCACTGATTTGCAGTCTGGTAAAGTCAAATATATAAATCTTTCAGAGTCTATTCTAGTACTACTTGATGAAGCACAGTTATCACAGTCATGTTGCCATTGATAAGAAAGGTTAAACACATACATTAAAAATTCCTGACAATCCTGCTGAATTATCTGTGAAAATTGATTTTGACCTGAACATATGTCTACAAGATTTCTGAAACACTTTCTATTTTTCCTCTATCACTACTACATTTCTCTAACACAGAATTCAATAAACAGCACACTGTTTGTTCCTGTTTTTCAACAATCTGTTTTTGTAAATTTTGAAGAAAAAAACAACATTAACTACTACATTAGCATAGCAGTTGACACCAGAACTGTTTTCAAACTGAAATCCAGGAACATCCTCAACAGAATCCTTTTTCCTTCTGCTTACAATTACAGTTTCATCTACTTTTTGTCTTTTTGCTACTACCTCACTGCAATTACTCTCATTTCTTCTTTTTCGGCCTACCACACGTTTTTCAATCAGAGGATATTGAGGCAAATGTGGAGCATACTCTCTTCTTAACCTATTGTATTCTTTAACACAATCTAGATCAGCACAAATCTTTGTTTCATCACACTCAATCAAGTACAATCCTGATAAAGTTCTGACTCGTGATAAAGCCACATATGCCATACCCTCTTTAAACACAGAACTTCCAATGTTCAACAAAGCACTATCTACACTTAAACCTTGAGATTTATGAATTGTCACTGCATATGCCAAACAAATAGTCTTTCACGAGCAAAAATCTAGCTGAACAATGACAAATTTGTTCTATTTCATCAATGCCATCAAATTTAATTTTTATCATTTCAATTCCATCTCTATTTTTGTAATTCACAAAACCAACAACATGACCCATTGCTCCATTTACCAGACCTCTTACAACATTTAAATTCCTTCTCAAAATAACACGACAATTCAAACACACATTCAGAGTCTTTTCAAAACCAGCAGTTTTAGATATACTCTTCTCTAATGAGACAAAACAATTGTTGCTCCCATATGCTCTATTTTATCTGTAGCTTCCAGTTTCCAGCTTTATTTTCTAAATTTAACATTTTTTTGTTGAACATGGAACATTCTTTCAGAGTTGGCATGAAACATATGGCAGATTTCCTCTCGTTAATTTTCTTAAAAATATTCTCTGGAAGAATGTTTTCATTTGGGTACAAATTGGAAATTAACCGTCCATGTAAAGCTTCTTTCCCGTGCTGACTTATTTTTCCTACTCTTACGTCTTGTAAAATATTTCTATAATCTTCATCTTTTGCCTGCCGCATATTTTGAAGCAGTTCTGCATATTTGAAGTTTAACCATATATTAACGTTTCCAATGCTTCATAGGCACTTCCTGGTATCTTCATGCATGAGCATTTTGAACACAGGTTGTCCTTTCACTGGAGTCAACTGCAGAAGATCTCCAAAAACAATAATATGTTTTCCTCCAAATAAAACATCATAGTCTGTTCTAAGAATTTCTTGCATTCTCAAATGCACAAAAGCAAGCATTATATTTGACACCATGCTTACTTCATCAGTGATAAGAAGTTTCATTTTCTTCAGGACTCTCGAAACTTCGGAACACGCATCTCCAGATAGCTTGTGATATTGCAATTTGTTATCATCCTCCACTGGCAGCATCAGTAAACGATGTAAAGTAATCCCTTTAATATTATGTGCTGCCAGCCCAGTTGGAGCGGTAACAACACAAGACAGCGGTGATTCAGTCCTTTTCTGCACATAAGATGCAATTGCTTTAATCAGAAAACTTTTTCTAGTTCCCGCTTCTCCACTCACGTACAGTCGGACAGGCTTAAATGATGTACATGAGCACTCTTTCTTCTCATGACTCAATCCATGTTCAACCTGTTCTGTGACTTCGTCATATATCAGTTTCTGCTCAACGTTTAATTGTTTCACCAAATCTTCTAAATTAATTACATCCTCTTGAGCTTGCTCCATAGCTCTTTCCACCTCATCCATGGCAGTGGCAGCTTCATTTTGGATAATTGGTCCTGCTAGTGGATCCAGACTCAATGAAGCAGAACTCTGACTGCCTTGAGAACTGTCTCTCGCAATCTCTGCAGCAATTTTTGCTTCTTGCTCTATTTCTTCATTCAACATTTGCAGATAATTTGGAAAAGCAGGACATTCTATGGTATCCTTCGTAGCATTAAAAGAGTCTTCATAACAGAGAAAATCTCCAAGTAGTTCCTCTTCTTCTCGCCATGGTTTAAAGAGTTGCAAAAGAGCCAAATAGTAAAATTCTCTTTTGTCTGGATTTTCACAACTCAATTTTCGATGATTAATCAAATGGCCTTTTTTCTGTCTCACTAGACATCCTTCACACCCAATGATAGCATATATTCCATTGTTAATATCTTCTCTGATGGTTCTCTTATAAATATAGTTTTGCAGAACTTCATACAAACAAACGTTCTCAAGATGACTACTTCTAATTGGATAGTATCTATCCAACATGTTGGTCTTCAAAATATCTGTATTTTCTGGTTCTTTCTCTGCCAAATACTCTATTTCTTGTACAGATTTCAAAACTCCATTTCGTGTTGCAGCAAGACCTAGATTCACCCAAATGATGGTTCTAGATTTGGCATATAGACTTGCTGATGACAATCGATCAGAACATTCATATGCTCCAATTTCTCGATGCGACAACATCTTCAGACTGTAACTGTATAATTTCTTGCTTAGACTCTTTTCATGTGAAATGGCCTCCCACATTTCCTTCAGTTCTGTCTTTTCTTTTTTTGTGATGTAAGACGTCACATATCGAGCCACAGCAATAGAGTTGTCAGCAACGAATTGAATATCCATGTTAGCATTCCACATGGACAAAATCACTGGGTTGTAGTCGTTGATGTACTTGGACTCTTCGTTTCTTTTTAAATTGTATGTATTTTTGGGTGATTTCCTCGTCACAGTATGTCGTAGAGAAGACATCAAATAATTTACACTTCCTTTAGAAATCACTGGTCGTGGAAAGGCGAAACCACATTTTGTGTAGAGCTTGTCCTTGTTTCTGAATTTCCGATGACAGTACTTTCCACAACGATGGGATTAACAGCGTAAAACTTGTTGCCTTAAAATGTTTTCTTCAGTAGTTTTCGGAACAGCACATGCTGAATACTCTTCAATAAAGCTCATCACTGTCTCATCCGAATCTGTTCCAAATTTGGGTGCATCTTTAATCCACAACAAATGTATGTGAGGAGCACCTCTCGCTTGATACTCCTTTCTCCAAAAGAAATCCAAAACCTCTCCAAGGGGAGGATTCTTTTTGTTGGTAATAAATGACATCATAGCTTCAAATCTATGATTGAAATATCTGCATACATTTACTGGATCCAAAGAACACAGTTCTCCAGGTGTTTTGAATTCTATATTTCGTATATTTGCATTTGCCTCTCGTAGAAATTGAAGTAAGTCATCCCATGCATACTCGGCACAGCTAAGAGTGAGGAACCATGTAGGAGTTCCTACGTTTCTTAGCATACATTTCAATTCCCCATGACGACGGTACCAATACTCGTTTGTACCACGCTGACATGCCATGAGATTGATTAGATGAGATTCCAAAATATTATCTTGCAGATTCACTTTCTCCATAAAGTCCCTCGCCAAAACATTTTGCAGATGTGCTCCATTTTTCAGTATATGGTTTACTGCATAAGAAAGCCCAGACAAGTCACTTTCATACAGTAGATGAAACAAATAGGGAATGCATTGGCGAAACCTTGGATCTTCAGCCTATAATCTTACAGTTCGATATTCAGATGCAGGAATTTGAAGTGGTCGATCGTCATATCGTCCACCTCGACCTGTTGGAAATAGCTGTGGAAAACAACGAGCTTCCAAACTTTCTTCCCATACACTAACGGGACTTCCTTTTGCTGCTTTCATTTGAAACAATTCAATTGCATTCCCCATTACTTCTTTGGAATGCAAAGGATGAACAGTATAATGTTCATATATTTCTTCACTTCTAGAGACATCAACTTTTTCAATTTGGCCGACTGAACAATCACTGTCTTCATCTGCAGCTGTTTCCTCTGCTGCAACACATACATGTTTATAATACTCATTGTTTTTGACTAAATACAACGTTGCCTTTTTGACTTTCCTAACATCCACTAAATCTTGCCAGATTTTTTTACTCTTTGTCGGAACCCCATTAACTAGAATAACTAAAGGTTCCTCTTCTACTTTTTCTATACCAATTGTATCAATATTTTTTTGATATCTAGAGGCAAATAAACAACTCTTCCCTTTAATCCTCTCTTCAAATCTGTAGGAGGCAATTTCCCTATCTTAGGCTCCATGCGAACAATTGCCTGAAAAGGGTGGACACATTGAATCAAAATAGACTCATATGTATTTAAATCCATCAATTCAGGGTGAATGTCTACCAACTCCAGATTATTATGAACAGCTCTAGCAGGCATTCTGTTTTGATTTAATTTATCATAACAATATTTACAAATACGCTGATCAGAACTCAAATCAAAACAATTCTCCACCCACAAATAAGTTGCAAAATCCTTCCACTCATAATTATTCATCTTTTCACTTTTTACGTATAAATCAACTAATCTAGTTTGATGCTTATAATGACTTCGTCGACAACACACACAAGTAAAATTCGGCCTTTCACTTGATTTCACCTTAAACCTGATAATTTCCTGCTCAAATGTTTCTGTACTTGAAATCTGTACATTGTCTTCCACATTACCTTGAATTGCTGTGTCAATTTCTACACTATCCTCTTTTTTTATCAAAATAACAAATCTCAATTTCTTCACAAATCTTCTTCACATCTAATTCAGTTCCGTGCAAAAGAGCACTGTTTAATTGTTTAAGCTTAAGTGCTGAACGTTTTGCATAATACAACATTCTCACTAATTTACTCATTTTGGTATGATGCACTGCTAACATCCTAAAATGATGAAAAACACTCTGACAGACTTTTCTAGAAAGACAAGCCAGTGAATGGCTTTGCAAACCTGTCTTTTCTCTCACTCTGCAAGGATCTAAGTCTTGCAACAACTTCACTTTCTGCTTTAGACTTTTCTTACTATATGTACGTAAGAAATTACAAAACAAATCAATTGATTCCTGTCGCACACTACAAATATGACTACACTTCCAAGTGTACACTGGACCCTTAGTACGTCTCCCTAAAACTTCATCAGTTAACACCTCTTCTGGTTCTCTAGGCACAAGTTTCTCTTTTTCAATCGGACAACCGTCTTTCACTTCATACGCTCGACCACTGGTGTCAACTGAATGCAATAAATCATTCTCCTGGAAGTAACTCTCCTCGTTAAAAAATGGCTCACAACTTGAACTGTGCATCCATTCTCCAGAAAAAACTTTACAAAAATTAGTCCGATTAATTACTCTTTTCCATCTACTGTTTGATTTGAAAACATCAATTGTCTTGTTAAGTGTCCTAATTCTATTGATTATTAAAATAAATATTTTTTTCTTAACTTCAAAAGCCTGATCAACAATCTTCTCTACACTTTTCTTTTTCTTATAAAAAGCAGCTCTCTGTTTACCTTTCCTAATGTTTTTTAACAAATTTAAAACCACCCTATTGCGAAACATTCGTCTACGAATGTCTCTAAACTGATTCTGCCTTCTTTTCCTATACATATTATTCTCTCCTGCTCCAGTTGTAGGATTCTTTGAGGTTCTCTCCTTCCTTTTCAAATTTACTCTCTCATTTTCTTTTTCTACATGCTATCCATTATTTTTTTTTAAGTACATATGTTCCGAATAAAAGACTTAGTTGTCTTACCAGGAGCTTGGTTCCTGTTTTTTGAAGTATTTGTTGTGGAAGAGTACTGTATTTCCATTGCTGTTTTTGATTTTTCTCGGTTACGTTGTTTTCTTGTCCTTTCCCTTGTGGGCATGTTTGCTTACTCTTGAAATCTTGATTTCAATCTGTGTTAAAGAAAAAAATAGCACATTATAGACCACTATTACCAAACAACAAAGCAATGACAAAAAGCAAACGATCTATTCAGGGTTACAGATCAGGTGAGGATTCTCCAGGGGTACACAAAAGGTGAGGCCTGTATTGAAGAGTATAGTGGAAGACAGCTCTGTCCACAGGTACAAAGAAGATGAGACCTGTGTCTACGTCCACTGCACTCTTACACACAGGCTTCACCACCTATGCTTCCCGGGAAAGCCCTCTCTCCCACTACAGTCTTGATCACAAACCTCACCTCCTATGTCCCTCTGGACATGTCTTACCTCATCTGCACAATCTACTTCCTAATCTCAGGTAACACAGATGACATAATTGATCCTCATTTATAAAGCCATGCGTCAGTTTTGCGCTACTGAAGCGTCACTTTTTGTGACGCATTGGCATCATAAAACATGTGCCTTGTTGCACCATATTTAAAAAGTGACGCATGTAGGTAGATGCGTCACTTTTTAAACCTCTGCGCCACATTATACCTCTGTCAAGTGTTATGTACTTTACAATGATGTTACCTGTTTTAACTCAGTGTAGGAAGCATATTGAGTTTGTTTGCATAGAGGAATTGTATTTTGTAAAATAGTGAGGTTTCAGTAATGACATGGAATGCTTGTACATAGGACCTGTGCTGTGTTTCCTAAATGTGATGTCAAACACGATGTGGAGGAAAATGAATGGCTTTTATATTTTTGAGTATAATGTGGCGCAGGGGTTTAAAAAGTGATGCATCTACCTACATGCGTCACTTTTTAAAAATAACGCAAAAAGGTACATGTTTGGGCTTTCCTGGGGAGCGTAGGTGGTGAAGCTTGTGTCTAAGAGTGCAGTGGACTAGGCTTCATGAAGCGTATCCCTGACTGCACTCTTAGACACAGGCGTCAATTTGACTCTTTACAATGATGTTACCTGTGTTAACTCAGTGTAGGAACCATATTCAGTTTGTTTGCATAGAGGAATTGTATTTTGTAAAATAGTGAGGTTTCAATAATGACATGGAATGCTTGTACATAAGACCTGTGCTGTGTTTCCTAAATGTGATGTCAAAAACGATTTTGGGGAAAATGAATGGTTTTTACATTTTTGAGTATAATGTGGCGCAGAGGTTTAAAAAGTGATGCATCTACCTACATGCGTCACTTTTTAAATATGGCCCAAAAAGGTACTTGGGAACAGTCCAGCCCGAACTGCCAAGCCATGTCTTCCCTGGACCCGAATCAAGCTTCCCAGGACCGGTTTCTGGCATTACAGCCGTCTTCAGCCGGGCTTGCTTGAATCCAGCCGCAAAGTGAGCAAGGGGCTCACGTCTGAGCATACCCTGCCAACTTAGGGCGAACAATTCAAGCAACCCGGGCTAAAGACGGCTGGAATGCCAGAAACCGGTCCTCGGAAGCTTGTTTCCGGTCCAGGGAAGGCATTGCTTGGCAGTTCGGCCTGGACTGTTCCCATGAGGCACAGGCTCAGACTAATTTGCATATAGCCATGTCTGAACTGGGGTGGCAGAGTGGGCTAAAGAACGATGATGGATCAAACCCCGATCTTTTGACTGGGTGTGAGTGTTTGATTGGTTCTAATGCTCCGTCCATCACCACCCCCTTTTGTAGCGCTTGTAAATAACCATAGCAGCCCAGGTTAACATCAGAACCTGGGCTGCTATGGGAATTTACAAGGGCCTATTATCAAGCCCATTTCCACCGCTTTATCGGCAGTTTCCTGCCGATAAAAGCGGCTATAATGTATCACTTTTTGTTGATAATATGCCCCGACAAAATTATCGCCACTTTATCGGCAGGAAAGTGCCGCTAAAGTGGCGATAATGGGTTTGATAATATGCTCTATGGAATTCCAATCGAAGCTCATGTTAGATGTGAAGGACATCTAACATGAGCTTCAATTGGAATTCCATAGAGCACATTATCAAACTAATTATCGCCACTTTAGCGGCACTTTCCTGCCGATAATGTGGCGATAATTTTGTCGCCAGGGCTTGATAATATGGCCCTCCCTCTTTTCACAAATAAAGGTAACACTACAGTTTTACGAGTGCAGTGTACCTGGTACATTTCACTTGTTATAGTGCCACGTTCAAGTTGTGTCTATATGGAAGTGCCTACTGCGTTACTGACGCCCGTTATGCCGACTTATTTCGAATGCATTGCTATGATGGCATTGTATATGTAAGCTGCTGTGCTTACCTTGTATAAACAGTGCGGCCACCGGAGTTCACCACTCGACTTGAACTCTGCTTCTATGCGTCATAGTATATTCAATATGTTGCAGACAATTCCATTGCTGTTGCTCGATAGGCCGTGGTTGCTTCTGAAGGATGTTTGCTGAAGGAAACAAAAGGACATTTTGATTAGTCATTGTAAACTGAGTGGCGTGAATATATTGTGGACATTTCAGCGATTATAAAAACGTTTCTGCTATTGGGGAAAAAAAATATGTCAATTAATACATTATATAGGAGTGCATTCGTCTAAAATAATAAGCCGCATTTTTGTATGTAGTCAGCTACAACCCTTTGGCTCCTTCTGATGCGTACTCAAGTGTCACTGCTCACCTTTTGTGGAAACGAGTTTCTTCATGATGTAGCTGCGATCTTCAACAAAGAAGTCTCATACGTGTTGGCGAGTCTTGATACCTCAATGGCTCATGACATACTTGTGCTCCCATCATCATCGCAGGTTCTTCACCTGCTCAGTGCTTCGGGCACTACTAACTCAGTGACGAAATAGGCTACGCATGTAGTAGTGGGTCTTTTGCTCGGTGCTTTGGGAACAACTCTAAAATGTTGTACAACACGTGTGCTCCATCTTTTTTATACGTAGGGTCACCTGTGTAGTGACGGATGAGCTGAATGGGTGTGGTGTGGGTGTATACCAGCCATGAGGGAGTGTGTGTGTCGATCTGACAACTAGACATGCAACTAAGAAATCACTACCATGGAAATTTGGGCCTTATACTGTTGTTGTGTTTTGCTGGTAGCGTAAGAGTGGCATGTACTAACGGATTCAATATAAATTTACCATGTCTCCCAGGGGCTTTTAAATGGTGGGAGAGGGGCTGTTCGGCTCCGGGATACTGCAGGAGCTGGCCGTGGGGCGTGGCATTCTCTAGAACCTTTGAGGCCTCTGGGCATAGGGTCACGCACTCTGCTTCATACAATACACTAAAAAAGAAGACAAAGTGATGAGAGATGATTTGTGACGTATTTTAGTTGAGAGCCTGGATAATCATTAAATGGGGTCTGGTAGTGAAGTGTGTACTTTTTTGGGAACAAGCCTTTTGGGGTCTTGCGAAAGCAAGTAATCTTTAATAATTCCCTCTTGGTTCGTGTACATGCCAAAATATCTGATTTACTCGTATGTTAAAAACAAAAACTTTTTACACCTGTACATACGTCACTACACACGTGACTCTATCTACAAAATAGACCAAGCATTCAATGCCCACACGGTCTCGCCGACTCCTCGTGACTGTTATGTTCGAATAGAGCATGCGCAAATGAAATTAAAATCATTTACATTATAGGGGGATACGGACTGATGGTGTGCTTGGTGAGGCGTATTGTGCGCATCCGCACCATTAATACACATGCGCTAAGTGAAAAGTGTACACGGGTCAATGCGGTACACTCCTCTATAGAACACCGGCATTGCTTTTACACATGGGGAGATGCTAAGTTGCTTCTTTGGATTTTGAAAGTGAGAACAGATTTCACAGTTGTGTATTTCAAAGTTCAAACTAAGTTTGCTATGGGAGGGTGGGAGCCGCAAGACTTTTCATAGCAAACCGGAGTATGCTGGGGTAGGCACTGCAGGAACCAGCTCTGGGCATGGAGGTCTCCAGGGCTCTCGAGGGCAACAGTCGGAGGGCCACCGAGCCAGTGTCACACAATACAGAAATCTCCGTGGGGTGGTTGTTTCCGGGGTTTGAGGTGCACGTAATTTTAATTTTTTAGGGGGGGTGCCATGGACGCACAAGTGGCGCAGGTGGGTTGTAAATGTGGTACAGTGTTTTGTTTTACTTTGCTTTCCTGATCCAGGGCAAATATAATGGTTTTTGTACAGCCAGTACCTTTCTGCCTGTTACGGATGTATGACGTTTCCACGCATCCTTTTACAACGCCTACCTTTACCACGCAATTTTTACAACGCAGGATCCATTACAACGAAGTACTATTACAACGCATTTTTTTACATCGCATATACCTTTACAACGCATCCCATTACAACGTAAGTATTGGTAAGTATATAATATATTTTTAAAAATGTAATTAATTCAAATTAATATAATTTATTTTATTTTAATTTTAATTATAATTTATTTTTACCCTGTACCCCTTAATTAAAATTAATACAATTTAATTTAATTTAATTTTAATTTAAATTTATTTTTACCCTGTACCCCTGTACCCCAAAACCCAAACCTAGCCCTGAACCCTAAAAATACCCCTTTACCCAAAAACCCAAACCTAGCCCTGAACCCTAAAAATACCCTTTTACCCAAAAACCCAAACCTAGCCCTGAACCCTAAAAATACCCCTTTACCCAAAAACACAAACCTAGCCCTGAACCCTAAAAATACCCCTTTACCCAAAAACCCAAACCTAGCCCTGAACTCTAAAAATACCCCTTTACCCAAAAACCCAAACCTAGCCCTGAACCCTAAAAATACCCCTTTACCCAAAAACTCAAACCTAGCCCTGAACCCTAAAAATACCCCTTTACCCAAAAACCCAAACCTAGCCCTGAACCCTAAAAATACCCCTTTACCCAAAAACCCAAATCTAGCCCTGAACCCTAAAAATACCCCTTTACCCAAAAACCCAAACCTAGCCCTGAACCCTAAAAATACCCTTTTACCCAAAAACCCAAACCTAGCCCTGAACCCTAAAAATACCCCTTTACCCAAAAACCCAAACCTAGCCCTGAACCCTAAAAATACCCCTTTAGCCAAAAACCCAAACCTAGCCCTGAACCCTTAAAATACATACCCCTGTACCCAAAAAATGAGTTGTAAAGTACATGCGTTGTAAAAGTACTTGCGTTGTAATAGTATCCGTTGTAAAAGTATGCGTTGTAAAAGTTTTTGCATTGTAAAAAATGCGTGGTAATGGTATTGCGTTGTAAAAAATGCGTGGTAAAGGTTACATACCGCCTGTTACCATAGTAACAGTTCATGGAACACTTGCATGAGCATAGAGGTTAGAAGTTCACCACAATATGTTGCTAATTGAAATAGTTACTGTGCTGGAGATTTATATTTTTTTCATAGGAACCATTAGTAGTACAAGAAGTCAGTGGAAAAGTTTTTTAGGGATTCCTTTCCGTTCGGGGAGTATTAGGGTAGGGAAACATCCTTTACAACGCAACTTTTACCACGCAGTGCCTTTACGACGCAACTTTTACAACGCAAACCATTACAACGCATTGTACTGGGGGGCGCTCTAGGATAGGGAATAGATTTAATTTACTATCCTATCCAACACCTTCCCTACTATCCACGGGGACTGGAGTTGGAATAGTAAATTAAACTATTCACTATCCAGCACCCCTAAGCACTATGCGTTGTAAAGGCATGCGTTGTAAAAACCACGTTGTAAAGGCATGCATGGTAAAAGCATGCGTTGTAATGTCATACATTACATGAACAGTCTGTTGGATGACACCCAGACTGGGTTTCGACCTAACCATGGTACGGAGACTGCACTATTGTTAGTAACAGAAGAGGCAAGGAAATTGGTAGACGAAGGAGGAAGAGCAGCTATCATCTTGTTGGACCTCAGTGCAGCGTTCGACACTGTCAAACATTCCATCTTGACCAACCGCCTCAGAATGAGCGTGGGTCTCGGGCGTTGCACTGAATTGGATTGCCTTCTTCCTCAGTAATCACCATTTCCAAGTCTTTGAGGGAGATATAGTCTCATCTATTCAGTTGCTGGAATGTGGGGTTCCACAGGGTTCGGCATTGAGCCCAACACTATTTAATGTTCATATGAAGCCGTTGGCAGCCGTGGTACATCCATTCGGCATTAAGATCGTCAGCTACGCAGACGATACCTAACTGTTGGCATCGCTGGGCCAAGACGTAGGTTCGTCTGATAAGCTGACACCCTGCCTTGAAGCAGTAGTCGGATGGATGAAGGACTCCTGCCTCCGTCTTAACGGAGAAAAAACTGAAATCATGTTGTTGGGCAATGCCGCCCCTGCTTCCACCATGCCCTCTTGGCCCACATGTTTGGGTCCAGCTCCGCTACCCAAACCGCACATAAAGAGTCTGGGAGTGTGGCTCGATGACAAATTGACCTTCAATCACCAAGCCACAATATTATCGTCAACATGCTACAGCCTGTTAAGGATGATACGAAAAATTCTCCCTCTCCTCCCTTTTGTTGCATGAAGAATCATGATTCAGGCCTTAATTCTTTCCCGGCTGGATTATGGGAACTCCCTATACTTGGGAGCTCCACTGTCCACCATCAACAAATTACATCAACAAATTACAGATGGTACAAAACAGTGCAGCCAGACTACTCCTCCAGGTCCCTAGGAGACAATCGTCCAAACAAGCCCTTCGTCAGCTACACTGATTGCCAATGAATGCCAGAATTCAATTCAAAACACTGTGCATAGCCTATAAAGCTATTTGGAAAACAGGCCCCAAAATTCTCCACCCATTAATGCCACCCTATCTGCCATCTAGGTCGCTTCGATCCAGCAACCAATTTTTAGCATCCACCAGAAAGATAAAGAAAGCAAGATGGGGGGGCGCTCCTTTTCACATTCAGCGGCTAAATTGTGGAACGCTCTTTAAGAGAGACACGTAGCCTGACTGTCTTCTGCAAACATCTAAAGACACATCTTTTCAACTAGTGTCTTCACTGAATTGACACTCTTGGTTCTGAAGCGCTACGAGGCCTCCGGGTAGTTAGGGGCTATAAAAATATTCTTCATATTCATATTCATACATCCATTAGGGTAATGTGCTCCAAGCGGGACTTTATGAAGCTTAATGTTCATTGGCTGTGAATTATTAAAAGTAAAAGGTTTGGCAGTCATTCCTTGCTCATCTGTGGTACAACATGGACATTTTATTGGCTAAAGTGTTCCGAGCACAAGTTTGCTCCTTATTGGGTGGTAACGGTACACTGTTGTCAGTGATATAGTGCTGCATTTTCAAAAAGAGTATGGGGAAAGAAAGTAGTAGAGGGCAGGTTAGGAACACTATAAGGTGGTGGAGAGGGATTATGAGGGAAACAATTTTTTTTATATGTTTCAAGGGCCATTTATATAATTGTTGTGTGGTGTATAAATCACAGCAGAAAAATGACAGTGACTTGCGCTGTTTTTTTATCAAGTTTGTAGGTGACATACTTCTTAGGAGTACTATTTACTTAGAATGTGGTGTTTACTTTCCTGATGGGGAGGTCTAGGTTTGGAACAGTTTTTATTAAGTAAATACAAATAAACTTTCTTCAGAAACTGTTGCTGTATATATGAAAGGGGTGACAATTAAAAATAGAACTTCATAAAATAAAATTAAGCGTGGCTATAAACATCTTTTTTGTGCTCAAGTTTGTAAAAGTGTTGCCCCACACTCTTGATGATGTAAGAGGGCATTAGTTACTTTTAGATAAAGTAGAATAGAAGAGCAACAGCAAACACTCCGCACTACATTATCTTAGATCAAGAGAACAAGTAAAAAACAGTTAAATATAATGATTTCATATTACATAGAAATGCATTCATTATTATTTTTCAAATTTGTATTCTGTACAATTCAGGAACTTGCTGTTGTAGTGCTTACAGGTTGCAGACTGTTCTGCTAGTAAATCACATACTCACTAAAGAATATATAGGATGGTACTCTTATATTATAAAGTACAGGTCCTATATATTCTTTATGGAGAAGGTGAATAGGAACCACAAATAAGAATAGAAATTAGAAAATAACATTCAGAAATGTAGGGTTTATTAAATATTTAAAGTAACAAAGTATGCATGAGAGCTATATTTTTGTGTTCTGTTGTATCGTAGAATATCTGATCAAGTACTTTTTAATATTTAAAAGTTATATTATAGATTGTGCTGAAAAATCTCCCATTCCTTTTTCGGTAGCAATAGGACAATCTATTATAATATTACGATTAATACCATTGTTACAGTAAAAAGAAAAGGAAAATAAAGTTATGTATTTAACAGAACATCCTTAATGAAATACTTTTGAGCGCTAATTATTTACTGAACTTTTTTTCTGCGAGAGGTGAAAAAGTTTGATCTTCGTGGTGATGGGTCAGAAACTCTTCTTAGATCATGATGGTAAAAATAATAATATGTATATATTCTCACAACACATGATCACAAGGGGAAAATAGATTGAAAAGCGCAAACCGGTAACGTTGCTTACCTATCGTTACCCTTTGTGACGATGGAGCGTGAACTCCACTAAGATCACCTAGACTGTTAGTGATATAATATACATATTAACAGTATGTGATCTCTAGGGGAAAACACATAAACAACTGGAAGATGGTGACGTTGATTGTAAATGTTTGGGGTTTGCATTGACGGGTCACCAACACTTCTCAACCGAAGTACAGTGTCAATATTGTAATATAAAAAGTCACTATATACAAGGAGAAAGGAGCCAGAAAAGGAGCAATGTTTGTTATAATCTACTGTTTCTGAAAACAAGCTGAGAAAAAGCGAAAAACATGCATTAACATTTTTTTCTAGATATAAATGTTTAAATATTGACAAATAGCTGTAAATTATAACTAAGTACTATGCCTATGCCATATTGAAACAACTCACAACTCCGGAATATGTTTGTTGACGCAAACAGAGAATCCGATGCTAGAAAACGGAACCTGCAACACAGATTGGCGACTCAGAAATAACTCATGAAAACGAAACTAATTGCACAGTAGGTGTGGTTTATATAGTTTTTGGTTGTTTAGTAGTCTACGGAAGGAAACTGTGGGTCCGCCTATTTAGATGTCATGTTTTTGCAGTTTACACGTGCTCACATTTTAACTGTTTTTCTTCTGCACTTGTTCGGAAAATTTACAAACGGTGAAGCTGTAAAGGATTTGGTTTCGATCGTAACACGTATAAGGTATTATTATCCACATACGTTGGAGAGTTTAAAAAGTGTTACTCAGTAAACTATGTGTTCTTTGCATGTCATGATTAAAAACATCTAAATAGAAGACATAAAAAAAGAACATTGTTATCATTAGAAGAAAAAAAAGTATTAATATTTGTTATTAATATACTTCTTAATTTAGCATTTGTAAATCGTAAACCTATCCTCGGAAAAGTGTGCTGGCGCTTGGGGCGTGGGGAAGATTAATAAATAATAAATGCCCTTTTCTATGCACCTGTAAACTTGGCTTTTAAACTTTCAATTGCCCAGACTGTATCTTTACACTTCCACCAAACACTCTGTCACTTCTGTTTTAGTTTTGTAGTGACTCATTTCATCGGTATGTAGTAATCCATTCACTACATTAAAACACTAATGGGCACATATACAATAATTGGCATATCCCCAGAAATATGCCAGTTATTGTGCACTGTGACACCACCACCATGGTTGCGCCATATTTACAATGTGGTGCACCATGGGACAAAAACAGCACATGGGTTTGCGTACGCTTACGGTGTGCTTACGGTGCTCTTGCGATGCGAGTACGTATGTCGTCCTGCCGCGATTTGTGTAATTGCTTTTAAAAGTAATATACGCTTATTAAAAGTTAAAAATACTATTTTCATAATTATCTAAATAATGTCTTCTCTCAGTATGTGCATTAAATACTTAAACAATTAAAAACTTTCACGCCTTTTGAGTACGGGGCGCCATACATGACGTCACACGTAAGCGTTGAAGCGATGCGCAACGTCAAAGCGTATTCTTAACGTATGCGCGGGTACGCAGAGAGTACGATTTGCCGTACAAAGTATGGTGCAATCACCATAAGCGTAAGGGACGATTATCCCCCAAAAAAAACAATGAAAAAGGAATTAAATAGAATTTTGTTATAATTTATTGGAAAAAAGTATAAAAAAAATATTTTGTAATTTACTTTTGCTATTATTTTACATTAAGAACATTAAATATAACTTAAAAAATAAAAAAAATATAAATATTTATAAGAAACATTTAGGAAATTAGTATAAAAAGAAAGAAATACAAAAATTAATCAATTTAAAAATTATCATTTACAAAACCTTTGAAATTCACTGAAAAAAACATAGGTATTACAAACGATATAGTTAGGAATTAGCATTTAAAAAACCTTAGAAATTCCCTGAAAAAATCATAGGGTTCACACATATTATAGTTAGCTGGACATTTCACTCATACAAAACCATTGAAATTCCCCCGTTATAGTTAGTTTAGCTAACTATAACTCGCGCGCCTGCAATGCACTGCTGATGACATCACTCATGACATGGCCAGTGACATCACTCATGACATCACTCATGACATCTCAAATGACATCATGGAAACGGCCATTTTTATTTTCATTTCATTTCCAACATACGCATGGACATAGAAAGCGGACTGTTCTTTTCCAAAACCATGAGCCATCTTAAAATATGTTGCGGCAAAAATTCGCTCACTTTAACATAATTTCATCAACATTTCATTGTTTTTCATAACCTTCCAATGAGGATTTTGTTATACAACCCATGAATGGGTGCACACAAAAATAAACATAGTATTTTCTTTCTGCGTACAAAACATGGCCCCATTTCCCTTTGATGGTGTCCGATAATATGTAAATTACACACATTTCATCGAAAATCATAGCATAATATTAATAAATGCTATGGGCTGGTGGGAGGAGCAGGTGGCCTGGGCTGCATAGAAAACCATCTGGACTAAAAATATAGTCGCCTGGTACAGATGTATTGATGACCTCTTCATTATATGGACAGGGTCTATTGAAACAGCTAGGGAGTATATTTGAAGGTTGAACACCAATGATGTAAACTTGAAATTCTATGCAGATATAAGCTCTTCATCAGTGTACTTTCTAGATTTGGAAGTGTGTGTGTTAAGACGGAGATCTAAATACGAAATTGTAGCGCAAGCCCACTGCGGGTAATTCAATATTACACGCACAGAGTAGTCATAGCCCTAGGTTAATAAAGAGCATCCCATATGGAGAACTCTTGCGCATTAAACGTAATGACACAAGGGAAAGTGACTTCAAGATTCAAGCGGCTGAGTGTATAGACAGATTCAGAGCACGGGGAATGGAGAACAAGTACTCCAGAGTGCACTGTGGAAAGCAAATGCAATCCCAAGAAAGCAACAGTTAGGTGAAAAGACTTTTCGGAAGATGGAGGAGACCTGAGAATGATTCTTAGGAAGAAGTGGAATCTCCTGAAGTTAGATCCGGATTTAAATACATTTTTAAATGTATTAATTGTTTTTTTTATACTGATTTACTACATTGTTTTAAAGTATTTATTTTGAAATATTTTATTTTTTTAAATTACATTACATATTTTTAACATAAATTGAAAAACAAAATTCTAAAAATATTGAAATTGTAATATTTTTTTTTTATTTTATATTTTTTTGAGTTACATATACTTTATATAGCCGACAATGATATCCTAAGGAAGGAAATTCAAGTTACTGTAAGTATGGTTAGAATGACTTTTCAGGATCAGTAGTGGGCTGAAAGATGCAGCACTGACGTCTCTCCTGATAACAGGTGAGTAAATCGCAATTCGTAGTTCGGCTGCTTTTAGAGGAATTTTTTAAAGTTCCAAAACTCCACACTTAGAAGAATTTCCAAGTGAAACCAGTCAATGTTAGCCTATGGAAGGAAATTCAAGTTACTGTAAGTATGGTTAGAATTACTTTTCAGGATCAGTAGTGGCCTGAAAGATGCAGCACTGAGGTCTCTCCTGATAACAGGTGAGTAAATCGGAATTCGTAGTTCGGCTGATTTTAGAGGAATATTGTGCTCAATAGTGAAGGAAGGGGGTGGGGCCTGAGGTGACAAGTGTGCAAACACACCCTGTGGCGTGTTTTAGGTTGGGGAATTAATTCTCTTCAATCCTGAGGTCCCCTGTGAGCCAACTAGCCCACCAGGAACCCCCTGTATGTGCCAGGGGGCTGCGTTGCAGAGAGGTGTAAAAAGGGGCGTGTCCTCATACACCTCTGTGCAATGCAGCTCCCTGGCGCGTTTGTAGAGGGGGAACTAATTCCCCTTGCATACTGTGGGTCCCTGGGGGCCAACGAGCCCACCAGGAACCTCCAGTATGCGCCAGGGGGCTGCATTGCAGAGAGGTGTAATGAGGTCACGCCCCTTTTTACACCTCTCTAAAATGCAGCCCCCTGGCGCGTTTGCAGAGGGGGAACTAATTCCCCTTGCATACTGGGGGTCCCTGGGGGCCAACTAGCCCACCAGGAACATCCAGTATGTGCCAGGGGCTCTGTTGCAGAGAGGTGTAATGAGGCCCCGCCCCTTTTTACACCTTTTATTTTTATTTATTTATTTTAAAGGTTATATATAGCGCTGTCTAGACCCGGAGGTATCAGAGCGCTTTACATGAGCATCAGATCATAGTTACAGGTTACATTGTTAAAAGGGTTATACAGTTATTAGAGCATGTCAACATAGTTACTTGTAAGGTCAGGATACACAATAAGCACAAATACGTAAGGGGCAAAGCAGGCAAGGGGAAAGATTTAAGGGAGGGGGGAAGGAGCTGGGAAATTAGACAGGTAATGAAGGCGGGGAAGAGGAGGGGAGGGTGAAGGACACCGCAAGGAAAGAGGAGAGGAAGGGTGACTGGGACACAAACCAGTAGACGAGTCGAAGCAACGTCCAAACTCCCGTGAGCTGTGATCACAGGGGAAGTGGTTTCACTTCCCTATCTCTGTAGCGGGAGGCTCCCTTTACGCAGTGGACTCTCTCAGAGGGGTCTCTGAGACTCCAAGCCTACATACTGGATCCTTCCCCAAAAAGGGGAGAGGGAGTGCTTTGGCAATGGGTGGCATACCATACTGCAGCTGTGAGTGGCTCCCTTGGCGTAGTGGACTCTCTCAGCGGGTATGCTGAGACTCCAGAGTAGTGAGTAAGTCCGATACGCGGAGAGTGGAGATCGTAATCTGTTGTTGAAGTAAGGCTTCAAAAGTTTACAATGTGGGTGGTGCAATAGAAGTTTACCCCCTTGGCCCAGGGTGGAGAATACGTACAGCGTCACTGTCCACGAGAGTGACGTCCCTTCAATGCTCTCCTGAGTTTATTTTCACTGAATGATTTCAAATAAAGATTCTGTTAGTTTGGTTCAAAGTTTATTTTGTACTCTTATAAATGTTTTTTTGGGTGAGTCTTTGATTTGTACATTATTCCGTCATAATGTTATTAAGACATCAACTTATATTTCAGCCCAATGCATTTTGGGCGTTAGCCCTTCATCAGGGGCCTTGGTCCTGTAAACAAATCCAATTTAACACATTTTTAATCAGTGTGTTTTACTACAAAAATAATCTCATCTTACTTAAATCTTAAGGGGAAAAGTGATGCAATGAGATTCAGCAGGAAATCAGTGAATGAGTAAGACTGTCTGTAGAAAGGTGAGAACCATGAAGGTACATCGACAAGAAAGGGTGAACACGGGTTGTGAAGGAATGGGTCGAAAACCGTGGTGCCACAAAAGTGAGCTGATAGACTCCACCCTCAGTGAAACATAACAAATATTGTGAAGAAAGGTCTATACAATGTGCAAATAATGAATCCGATGACCAACGTGTGAGGTTAGGTGTAAAAGAAATGGTATTGCGAAAAGTGCATCAAAAGGACTGACCTTTTGTAACGTTTATGACGTGAAGATATGAATTTTCACTAGGTTGGTCGAGATGCACAACCTTAAAGTAAAATCGAAAAAATGATGAATATCTGGTGAGATGTGCGCGCGGTGCGCGACTTAAACGCTACTGGTGACTGTGTAATTAAATCTTACCGAATTTCGGCATGCGGGTAGATTCACGAGTGATGCCGGTATTCGCAACGGTCCGTGATGACTGTGATTAGCAAGAGTTGCGTTAATAGGTTGACAACGGTCATGTGACAAGGTAGAGAAAGAGCTAGCCTCCGATTGGCTGACGTTGCGTGATTGTGAATCAAACGCGTAAAGTTGCGAAGGTGAAATCAACCATAACAACGGTTCGAGAATAATAAAAGCAAGCATGGTAGAGAAAGAGTGTGACTGGTGCGTGACTAGAAAACATACAACAAGATAAATAGTACCGGGTCAGTGAGCATGATTAAGGTGTGAAAGATCGGGTAAGGAAACATTGTACGTGTAACATAAACGGTTCTACTGGTGTGTTCATGATGATTAAATAACAATTCAAAATACACATAGTCTCTTAGAATGTAGTTCAGAGGTAACAACAAAATTCTAAGCGTTCATTAAGCCCCTTAGGCTGAACTGCGGATAAACGGTGTATCCAAAAAGATTCTCTTCTGAGAAGGTGCTGTGCACTGTCTCTTCCTTGTAGAATTGGTACCATTTCTAAGATGCAAAATCTGAGTTGGCTAGGATTATGATTGCGTTCTTGGAAATGAGTAGCTACGGTTGACTTGATGGATTTCTGGTGGATATTACTTTTGTGTTCTATCAACCGAGTTTTGATCTTCCTTTTTTTTTCCGACGTAAATTAAGCCACACGGGCATTTCAACATGTATACTAAGTTCATGCTGTCGCATGTTCCATTTACTTTCAATTTGATCTTTGTTCCATATAGGGGATGGGTACTTTCATTGCCTTTTATTATGGAATTGCAGTTCCCGCAGTTGTGACATGGTAATGTTCCTTTGAACTCTTTGACAGGAGTCTCGATTTTCTGATTGAGTAATTCTTTGATATTCCTTGTTCTTTCGTATGCGAATATAGGATAGTTAGAAAAATTCCTTTAAAATCCTCTCCTAAGGCTAATAAAGGCCAGTGTTTGAGAATAGTTTTTTTTATGTTAGGGCTTCTTGTGGAGTATTTTGAGACAAAAACTGTCCTGCGTTAATCTTTTGCATCTGATGGTAATAGTAGCTGTTCTCTTTTTAACTTTTTTACTCTGTCTACGGCCTGTACCAACGTGGACTCCGGTACCCCTTGACTCACTCCTCTTCCACGAGCCGAGTGGTCGCTCCCAGGGTCCCTGCTGACTGCTGGTATCGTAGCGCTGAATTGCAGTTAACATTGCCTTGTACTTTCACGTGTTGTTTGCAGGCTTAGCGCTTTGCTGTAGTAGCGCTTTGTGCATTATTTCTGTGCTGTTTACATCTGTTTAAGCGCGTTTGCCGCTAGCGCTCCGCTGTGCCCCCCCCTCCGCCTCCATTTTGTTTGTTGTGCTAGTCCTCGTGTGCCCGCCCCGCCTCCCAGCTGAGACGCCCTCCCACTGTCCTGAAATAGCGCTCACATCCCTACAGGCACCGTGACTCACTCCTCTTCCACGAGCCGAGTGGTCGCTCCCAGGGTCCCTGCTGACTGCTGGTATCGTAGCGCTGAATTGCAGTTAACATTGCCTTGTACTTTCACGTGTTGTTTGCAGGCTTAGCGCTTTGCTGTAGTAGCGCTTTGTGCATTATTTCTGTGCTGTTTACATCTGTTTAAGCGCGTTTGCCGCTAGCGCTCCGCTGTGCCCCCCCCTCTCCGCCTCCATTTTGTTTGTTGTGCTAGTCCTCGTGTGCCCGCCCCGCCTCCCAGCTGAGACGCCCTCCCACTGTCCTGAAATAGCGCTCACATCCCTACAGGCACCGTGACTCACTCCTCTTCCACGAGCCGAGTGGTCGCTCCCAGGGTCCCTGCTGACTGCTGGTATCGTAGCGCTGAATTGCAGTTAACATTGCCTTGTACTTTCACGTGTTGTTTGCAGGCTTAGCGCTTTGCTGTAGTAGCGCTTTGTGCATTATTTCTGTGCTGTTTACATCTGTTTAAGCGCGTTTGCCGCTAGCGCTCCGCTGTGCCCCCCCCCCTCCGCCTCCATTTTGTTTGTTGTGCTAGTCCTCGTGTGCCCGCCCCGCCTCCCAGCTGAGACGCCCTCCCACTGTCCTGAAATAGCGCTCACATCCCTACAGGCACCGTGACTCACTCCTCTTCCACGAGCCGAGTGGTCGCTCCCAGGGTCCCTGCTGACTGCTGGTATCGTAGCGCTGAATTGCAGTTAACATTGCCTTGTACTTTCACGTGTTGTTTGCAGGCTTAGCGCTTTGCTGTAGTAGCGCTTTGTGCATTATTTCTGTGCTGTTTACATCTGTTTAAGCGCGTTTGCCGCTAGCGCTCCGCTGTGCCACCCCCTCCGCCTCCATTTTGTTTGTTGTGCTAGTCCTCGTGTGCCCGCCCCGCCTCCCAGCTGAGACGCCCTCCCACTGTCCTGAAATAGCGCTCACATCCCTACAGGCACCGTGACTCACTCCTCTTCCACGAGCCGAGTGGTCGCTCCCAGGGTCCCTGCTGACTGCTGGTATCGTAGCGCTGAATTGCAGTTAACATTGCCTTGTACTTTCACGTGTTGTTTGCAGGCTTAGCGCTTTGCTGTAGTAGCGCTTTGTGCATTATTTCTGTGCTGTTTACATCTGTTTAAGCGCGTTTGCCGCTAGCGCTCCGCTGTGCCCCCCCCCCTCCGCCTCCATTTTGTTTGTTGTGCTAGTCCTCGTGTGCCCGCCCCGCCTCCCAGCTGAGACGCCCTCCCACTGTCCTGAAATAGCGCTCACATCCCTACAGGCACCGTGACTCACTCCTCTTCCACGAGCCGAGTGGTCGCTCCCAGGGTCCCTGCTGACTGCTGGTATCGTAGCGCTGAATTGCAGTTAACATTGCCTTGTACTTTCACGTGTTGTTTGCAGGCTTAGCGCTTTGCTGTAGTAGCGCTTTGTGCATTATTTCTGTGCTGTTTACATCTGTTTAAGCGCGTTTGCCGCTAGCGCTCCACTGTGCCCCCCCCCTCCGCCTCCATTTTGTTTGTTGTGCTAGTCCTCGTGTGCCCGCCCCGCCTCCCAGCTGAGACGCCCTCGCCCCTCCCCCTCCACCATCCATATATGATAGTTCTTCCTGCGCGCAGCGTTTACGCGCAGCGATCGCGCCCACTCAGCGCCGAAGGTGCGCCAAAGGTAAGCCCGTCTACGCCCGTCCGCGCCTGTACCGCGCCAAGCGCCAGACCCCCTGGCCCCCGTCCCTCCCAGCCCACCCGCATTACCTACGATGCCACCACCCTCCTAGCCCTTAACCCCGGTCGCGCTCCCAACTGCGTCCAAGCCGCCCCTGGACACACCCATGGACCATTCTCTTGCTACTCCTGCAAATTCAGCGGCACCGACAACATCTCCGCAACGACCACACCACAGATTCCCGACCCCAACCATCTACAATGCATCCTTCTCAACACCCGATCAATCCACAGGCACGCCATTGACCTATGGAATCTACTAGACACCATCTCCCCAGACATCGCCTTCCTAACGGAAACATGGATGAACGCTTCCTCCGCACCAGACATCACCATCGCCATTCCTGAAGACTACAAGATCACTCGCAAAGACCGTAACAGCCACACAGGAGGAGGAATCGCTATCGTCCATAAGAAATCAATCCGCATATCAACCAGCTCCGACGTCAACCTCGCCAACTCCGAACACCTTCACTTCCAGATCCACATCGACCCCAAAACCACACTCAGAGGCACCCTCCTCTACAGACCACCAGGACCCCGCGCTAAATTCAGTGAAGACATCACGGACTTCATCACCCCACTCGCGCTCCCCTCCAAAGACTACATCCTTCTGGGAGACCTCAACTTTCACCTCGAAAAGATCAACGACCGCAACACCGCCACCCTCGTGGACAACCTCGCCAACCTCGGACTTAAACAACTAGTCACTTCCCCCACCCACATCGCAGGTCACACACTTGACCCCATCTTCACATCCAGCAACCATGTCTCCTTTAGCCACACTACGGACCTCCTCTGGACTGACCACAGCTGCGTTCACTTCACCTACAACAAACCAAAACCCATCATCCACCTCCAACCTACCCTACAAAGGAACTGGAACAAAATCACCACGGACCAAATCTCCGCATCGCTCCTTCAAAACACCCCAGCCCTCTCTTCTAACGCTAACGAAGCCGCCGCCAACCTCACCCTATGGTTATCCAACACCGCTGACACCTTAGCACCACTGAAAAAACGTCAAAGCAAACCTGGCAGCAAGAAGGCCTCATGGTTCAACGATGATCTCAAGAAGTCCAAGAAACTCTGCCGCTCCCTTGAAAAGGCCTGGAAAAAAGACCCAACCACCAGCACCAAGGACGCCTTCAAAAACACCACCCGCACTCACCACCAACTAATCCGAAAGGCCACGAAAACAGCATTCAAGGATCGACTTGACAACAACGCCCACAACAGCAAGGAACTTTTCAACATCGTCAAGGAATTTTCCAATCCCTCGGCCAACTCCAACGACATCACCCCCTCTCAAGCCCTCTGCGACTCCCTAGCCTCATTCTTCCACAACAAGATTGCAGACATCCACAACAGCTTCGACAACCAACCCGGAGACCAACCCACCCAACCATTTGCTGAACATTCTCCCCCCGTGAACACCCTTAACGACTGGAACCCAATCTCCACTGAAGACACCATCCGCCTGATGAATTCCATCCACTCAGGATCCCCCACAGACCCATGTCCTCACCACATCTTCAACAAAGCAGACTCCGTCATAGCACCGCACCTCCGAGACGTCATCAACTGCTCCTTCAACTTCACCACCTTCCCGGAAGACTGGAAACACGCTGAACTCACCGCCCTTCTGAAAAAACCCACAGCGGACCCCACCGAACTCAAAAATTACCGCCCCATCTCGCTTCTTCCATTCCCGGCCAAAGTCATCGAGAAAGCTGTCAACAACCAGCTCGCCGCCTTCCTCGAAGCCAACAAATCCCTCGACCCCTCACAATCTGGCTTCCGAGCAAAACACAGCACTGAGACCGCCCTCATCGCAGCAACAGACGACATTCGAACTCTACTGGACAACGGAGACACAGTCGCCCTCATCCTCCTCGACCTCTCTGCAGCATTCGACACAGTTTGCCACAGCACCCTTTTACAACGCCTCAATAACATCGGAATCCAAGGAAAAGCACTTGAATGGATCACCTCGTTCCTCACCGGAAGAACCCAGAGAGTCCGCCTTCCACCATTCAAGTCCGAGGCCTCTGAAGTCATCTGCGGCGTACCACAAGGATCCTCACTCAGTCCCACCCTCTTCAACGTATACATGAGCCCCCTCGCGGCCATCGCATGCCAACACAACCTCAACATCATCTCATACGCGGATGACACTCAACTGATCCTTTCCCTCACCAATGACCCCAGCACCGCCAAAACCAACCTACACGAAGGAATGAAAGAAGTTGCCGAATGGATGAAACTAAGCCGTCTGAAACTGAACTCAGACAAAACAGAAGTCCTCATCTTAGGTACATCCCCCTCCGCATGGGACGACTCCTGGTGGCCGGAAGCCCTCGGAAAAGCACCCATCCCGACAGACCACGCACGGAACCTAGGCGTCATCCTGGATTCTTCACTCTCAATGAACAGACAAGTCAGCGCCGTATCCTCTTCCTGCTTCAACATTCTTCGTATGCTCAGAAAAACATTTCGCTGGATCCCCCCCGAAACAAGGAAAACAGTCACCCACGCTCTGGTCACGAGCCGACTGGACTACGGAAACACCCTCTACGCAGGTACTACCGCAAAACTCCAGAAGAAACTCCAACGAATCCAAAACGCCTCTGTCAGACTCATATTAGACATCCCACGCAACGATCACATCTCTGGCCACCTTAAAGACCTCCACTGGCTACCCGTCAATAAGAGGATCACCTTCTGACTGCTTACCCACGCACACAAATCACTCTACGACATCGGTCCAGATTGCCTCAACTCACGACTGTCCTTCTACACCCCCTCCCGCCAACTACGTTCTTCCAGCCAAGCCCTCGCCACTGTACCTCGCATCAACAAGACCACCATGGGAGGCAGATCCTTTTCATACCTGGCTGCTAAAACATGGAACTCACTCCCCGCTTACCTTCGCCTTACCCAGAACCACCTAACATTCAGAAAGCAACTTAAAACGTGGATATTTGACAAGTAATCCTCCTCCCCTTCCTAAGCGCCTTGAAACCCTCCGGGTATGTAGTGCGCTATATAAATTCTCTGACTTGACTTGACTTGACTACCCTCGGTCCTTGAATTTTTGGATGGTTTTGTTTTTATGCTGTTCATACATAGGTTCAGAGGAGGCGATCCATTTGATTCTGAGCAATTGTGAGAATGGAAGGTGTTTTTTGAGAGATGGTTGGAGAAAGCTGTGAAAGTGGAGGTAGTTGTTTCTATCAGTGGGTTTGTGGTAAACAGTTGTTTGTAGTGTGCCTTGGTTGTTCAGGATCAAAACGTCCAGGAAGGGTAACTCGGTTTCACTGATGTTGAATGTGAATTGGATACGGTGATTGATGTTATTGAGATTTTGAAAGGTTGATCGTAACTCGGCAGATGATCCCTTCCATAGAATGAAAATGTCGTCAATGTATCGCTTGTACAGTATGAGATTGCCTTGCCACTCAGGTTTGTTCAGTATATGTTCAGTTGCAAAATGGTTTATAAAGATATTCGCGTACGACGGAGCCGCACAATTCTCCATTGAGGTACCTGAACATTGGGCGTAAAATTGCTCTTGGTGTTGAAAATAACTATGGAACAACTTTAAATGTATCAACTCCATGAGTAATACTTTCAATTGTTCTTCTTTATCACTGTTGAGTAACGTTGCTTCAATGGCTTCTAGACCCAAATTGTGAGGGATAGAGGTGTACAATGCTTTGACGTCGATAGTAGCTAAGGTCATGTTGGGCGTAAATGTTCCTTTGTGTTCTTCCAGAATATTGAGGAAGTGAGTGGTGTCTTTGATATATGTGGGTATCTTCTGTACCAAGGGTTCCAGATGTTTATCGATGAATTCAAAGTATAAATATTGGATCTTTCCCCAACAAGGGTGTTGTGAACGTATCTAGGACCCTATTTAAATATTCCCGATGTATGCCCTTATGTGGTTATAAAAATCATATCCTTATAAAGGCATAATAATCATATCCATATTTAGTCATAACCAATGCCAATGCAGTCCAAATACAGCAAGGCTACTCCCATAGACTCCTAGAAAGTACAACGCGCTCTTAAAACAAACCAAGCCTCCAGCAGCCCGGGAATTCCCCCTGCTTCTGTTTTGATTTGTCCAAGAACTCCTAGAGTCCTGAAAGAACTGCGAGTTCTTAGTGACGTCTTATGTCCAACCTTACGTCAAACTCGGCACCTTCCAGGTATAACTATACCAGCATCTGCCTTAGCAAACACACGGTGGTTTGGAGCAGATCGTTTATCTACTTACCCGACGCCCTGCTGAAACGAGTGCCGAAGGAAGCCGATCCTCCCATTGACTCACTGAGAGAGACGCTGTCTTTTCTCCTGCCGATAAATCCAGCTCCAGTGTTTCCAGTCACCCTTGCGGGTTGCTGGGAGATCGAGTCCTGAGAGAGAGATACAAGACCTCCTTCATTCTATAACCAAGGTACGGAGCTGATTAGACCCTTAGAGAATTCTTGATTCAGATTCTTGGTAAAAACTATCTTAACTCAAACTATATCTCACTTACTCCTTCCCACGTACTAGGCTTAGGTTAGGTACACCGGGGTAGGCGTATTTTAGAAACACCAGTTGAGTGCGCTTAGTCAACTTTTATCATTGTATGTATTTTATCCGTTTTAAGTATCTTATGGCTTAGAAACCATATAAATGCTTTTACAGTATTATTTCATAATACTCATTTTACTGTACGCACTTTACTTTATGACAAGTATTGCAATTGTGGCAATTCAATTCTCTTGCATGAGAAAGAAGACTGCTCAATAAATAACCACTTTTATTGAAAACGCCCGTCTCTCTATTTCTCTGCGCTTCTGATGAAACTAAGCATGCACGATTGACTGAGTGAAATAGCTGTCTATTTTTTCTGCGACTCTGGAGATATACTCCTTATTCTAGAGGGAGCAAAGTTGTCATGTTTATGCGGTTGTCAGAAACTAATCCTTTCTTGTCTATTCAGGAAAGTTAACTCCTTCCTGTTTACTCGAGAAATTTTCTAGTGACCTCTGAGCTAGCTGGCATACCTAATTAAGTCTAACATATTCAGTAGAGACCTAGTCGACCTCAGTCCTACGTCTAAACTATCGTTTATGTTATTCCAATGCGCAGAGCCGATTGGGAATATAGGAACTACACTACATGGCGCCCAACATTTGGTAAGGTGATAATCTAACGCTAGATACTAGAGTAACTCAGTCGTGCTTTTCACACAGACCCCTTTTTCCCGTGAAAGCTCCAAAAGACGTCTGGAGTGGGTAAAAGGTTAATATCCGCCAGAACTTAGTAGGATGAGAATCCTATGTATTAGTTTTTGGTTTAGTCAACGTTAAAGGATACAGTGTTCCAAAATATTGTGCACCTAATCTTTGTTTCCTTGAAACTTGCTCTGCAAACTTTCTGTCAGAAAACATGACGGAAAGTGAAGACGAAAGAGAAAGAGAAGCATTAGCAACTCAACTTTTAGCAGAGGACACAAGTCTCCGGCAAGATGACCCAGAGGCTATACTAATAGCAGTTAATGTAAGGAAGAGTGTAACTTACAAACGTATAAATAATGGAGTATCACCAAGAGGTGGTACAGTCATATTTGTTGTCGAGGCCCATGAATATCGGCAGACAGTGGTATTCTATTCCTGGATACATTTTCCAGCAGCACATGCTGTGACACACGAGTTTCACTACTAAGAAATCTATTAATCTCCAACGGAATACGTTCCTTTTGAGGACATTGAAATTCCACTAATGTACAAAGAGCACCAGCTCTGGTTTAATGGCGCCCTAAAACATCAAAATAACTTCACCAGGCTCAGTCCACTAGGTAGACCAGGAGCCACATGGCCAGTTCTAGCCGGCTACACACCACATCCCGACATTGAAAAAATGTCAAGCGGAGAACTTTTCGTTCAGCTAAAACAACTAATTAAAATACATAGACAATTTGTCCAATATGTCATGCGGACTTTAACAGTCCAACCAGCAATAAAAATTCCACAGCATTCCCCTCACCAGGGGAACACAAATAAAATTACACCACAGACTATACAATCAGTCATTGGCAAATTACCCGCAAAACGGGAACAAATTCCAAGTCAAGTCAAACAAGCTTTATTCGACGATTGTCATAAAAGCAAACTGTACATATAAATACAAGTTTAGGTAAAATTATACATATTTACATTTAAAAAGTTTAGGTAAAATTATACATATTTACATTTAAAATCATAAATCCATTGCACGTTTAAGATCAAATTATTGTACATTGGGTAAGGGATTTTAATTTGGCACCATGAATACATATTGATCTGTTAGCCTTCTACTTCTTATAGACCACGCCCAACCCAAGAATTTTGCTACAGCTATATAAACTGTCATATCTGTGCAGGAACGAATTATTCTAACTGCCACCGCCCCCCTATCGGTGCCCATTAATCTGCACATTGGGCGGAGCCATATTCTCCGGGGCGCCACGTACTCGGGGCATTCAAATAGTAGGTGGCCAATGGTTTTGGAGATTTTAGCGCTTCTTTGATGTCCATAAACAGTCCGGTCAAGGACCCAGGATCAATAGACCTAAAGGTCCTTGAGACCATAAGCTGCCAATACAGTTCTTTAAGAACCTTCTTAGGGGGAACCTGGCATTTGTTGGATCTTCCCACAAATCCCGTAGACCCAAATCAATCAAGAGGCCCCGGATATGCCCTAGCCATTTAATTTCATGGGAGATGTCACTTCTAATTATATCCAACAAGCCCTTTGAAAAGATTTCTAATTCCAGGGTGGTCCAAATCCTCCTCCAGTATAAAACTGGTCGTAGATATGTAATAAGCGCTATTGGGGACATCCCTAGATCATAAAACAGAGGATTCAGAGGGGTACTCTGTGGTAGTTGTTTTAAATTCCTAAGGAACGAATTTTCAGAGACTGATATCCCCCTAAGGTTTTCAGTTCCCCACATTTCAACCCGTATAAAGTGGAACTAACCACTTTACCCTTGTAGATCGCCAATACCGGTGATATTGGTTTAGTGAGGGACTTAGAGTGCTCCTGGCTAAGCATGGGCGTAAAATCCGTTTCGTGGGCGAATTTGCGAATTTTTGACGATTTCGCGATCCACGAATCGCGCAAATTTATCCAATAATTCGCAAATTACAAATTCGCGAATTATTTTGCTTGGTCGCGCTTGCAAAATACAATATCGCGCACGCGGCGTCGACTCTGAGCCTGCCGAGTTGTTTTTCTCCCGGTTTTGCATGTGCTGCGCCATATTCGATCTTGCTGCGTGATCGCGCGAGAGTTTTTCGAACGCAATTACGTCATCGCGTCTTGCCATCTTGCACGGCGAGAGTTTGACAACGCGAGCACGTCATAAATGCCCACTACGGCGCGCAGATAACTTCCGGCGGGAGGTTTGAACAGCTCGCATTCCCGAAATTGCAAAAATTGCAATTCTGCACAAGAAATCCACCGCAGGAAGCATAAACCTTGTGAAAATATTGATTTTGATCAGAATAACTCCTCAGATTGACATTTGGCTGCACTTTTTGGTGCAGGAGTCCATTTTTTGGGGTGGGGTGGGAGGAAGGAAGTGCCCCAGAGTCTCCAACTTCCTGTTCCTGTCCAGCAGGCTCCCCCCAGTGCTTTGTGCATGTCCTGGTCACTTTCCATTTGGCTGTGTAGCTGGAAGGATTACTTTTTAATGGTGCTGGTGGATTTTTGTATTTGAGGACTTTTTGGACTTTGGAGTTTGGATCACTTTTGGACTTGAGATTTTACAAGTAAGTTGGTGTTGTTTGTTTGGGGCATTGCAGTTGGGGCAACTCCAGTTCTAAAACTTTTTTCACAATTTTAACAAAATATATATTGTGGTGGGTAGCTAGCCACAGTATCCAGTAGGCCCAGGGTTAGTCATGGGTGCATGATACAACTGTTTCTCTGATTTTTTTTACTTAATTCTCATTTATGTCATGTAATTTTAGCTCACTGTTTTTTTTTGTTTTTTTTTGGGTGCCTGTAAAGCCTCACTAGCCAGTAGGCCCAGGGGTAGCTAGTGAGTGGTGCATGGACCAAGTCTTTCTGTGGGGTGTCTTGAATGTAAACATCATTGAGGGCATGGATGGCATTGGATTGTGGTGATTTTTATGTGTTTTTCGATTTTTTGGGGTGTTGATGGGGCATGGCCATATGGGTGGGGGCCATTTTGAGCACTGGTACAGGCAGGGCGCAGGCCATGTGGTGGGGGTCAAGGGGCCATTTTGAAGCCAGGCAGTGTGCTTTGTGCCATAGGCCTGCATCCAATGTGCCTTGCTTTCATCCATTATGCCCAGGGTTACTCAGTGGTGCATGGGCCTAGTCTTTCTGTAGGGTGTCTTGAATGAAAACATCATTGAGGGCATGGATGGCATTGGATTGTGGTGATTTTGGTGTGTTGTTCAATTTTTTGGGGTGTTGACGGGGCATGGCCATGTGGGTGGGGGCCATTTTGAGGACTGGTACAGGCAGGGCCTGGCCATGTGGTGGGGGTCAAGGGGCCATTTTGAAGCCAGGCAGTGTGCTTTGTGCCATAGGCCTGCATCCAATGTGCCTTGCTTTCATCCATTATGCCCAGGGTTACTCCGTGGTGCATAGGCCTAGTCTTTCTGTAGGGTGTCTTGAATGTAAACATCATTGAGGGCATGGATGGCATTGGATTGTGGTGATTTTTGTGTGTTTTTTAATTTTTTTGGGGTGTTGATGGGCATGGCCATGTGGGTGGGGGCCATTTTGAGGACTGGTACAGGCAGGGTTTAGTCATGTGGTGGGGGTTAAGGGGCCATTTTGAAGCCAGGCAGTGTGATTTGTGCCATAGGCCTGCATCCAATGTGCCTTGCTTTCATCTATTATCCTCAGGGTGACTCAGTGGTGCATGGGCCTAGTCTTTCTGTGGGGTGTCTTGAATGTAAACATCACTGAGGGTATGGATGGCACTGGATTGTGGTGATTTCTGTGTGTTTTTCGATTTAGTTGGGTGTTGATGGGGCATGGCCATGTGGGTGGGGGCCATTGTGAGGACTGGTACAGGCAGGGCCTGGCCATGTGGTGGGGGTTAAGGGGCCATTTTGAAGCCAGGCAGTGTGCTTTGTGCCATAGGCCTGCATCCAATGTGCCTTGCTTTCATCCATTATGCCCAGGGTTACTCAGTGGTGTATGGGCCTAGTCTTTCTGTGGGGTGTCTTGAATGTAAACATCATTGAGGGAATGGATGGCATTGGATTGTGGTGATTTTGGTGTGTTTTTCGATTTTTTGGTGTGTTGACGGGGCATGGCCATGTGGGTGGGGGCCATTTTGAGGACTGGTACAGGCAGGGCCTGGCCATGTGGTGGGGGTCAAGGGGCCATTTTGAAGCCAGGCAGTGTGCTTTGTGCCATGGGCCTGCATCCAATGTGCCTTGCTTTCATCCATTATGCCCAGGGTTACTCAGTGGTGCATAGGCCTAGTCTTTCTGTAGGGTGTCTTTAATGTAAACATCATTGAGGGCATGGATGGCATTGGATTGTGGTGATTTTTGTGTGTTTTTTGATTTTTTTGGGGTGTTGATGGGGCAAGGCCATGTGGGTGGGGGCCATTTTGAGTACTATTACAGGCAGGGCTTGGCCATGTGGTGGGGGTTAAGGGGCCATTTTGAAGCCAGGCAGTGTGCTTTGTGCCATAGGCCTGCATCCAATGTGCCTTGCTTTCATCCATTATCCCCAGGGTGACTCAGTGCTGCATGGGCCTAGTCTTTCTGTGGGGTGTCTTGAATGTAAACATCACTGAGGGCATGGATGGCACTGGATTGTGGTGATTTCTGTGTGTTTTTCGATTTAGTTGGGTGTTGATGGGGCATGGCCATGTGGGTGGGGGCCATTTTGAGGACTGGTACAGGCAGGGCCTGGCCATGTGGTGGGGGTTAAGGGGCCATTTTGAAGCCAGGCAGTGTGCTTTGTGCCATAGGCCTGCATCCAATGTGCCTTGCTTTCATCCATTATGCCGAGGGTTACTCAGTGGTGCATGGGCATAGTCTTTCTGTGGGGTGTCTTGAATGTAAACATCATTGAGGGCATGGATGGCATTGGATTGTGGTGATTTTTGTGTGTTTATCGATTTTTTGGGGTGTTGATGGGGCATGGCCATGTGGGTGGGGGCCATTTTGAGGACTGGTACAAGCAGGGCCTTGCCATGTGGTGGGGGTTAAGGGGCGATTTTGAAACCAGGCAGTGTGCTTTGTGCCATAGGCCTGCATCCAATGTGCCTTGCTTTCATTCATTATGCCCAGGGTTACTCAGTGGTGCATGGGCCTAGTCTTTCTGTGGGGTGTCTTGAATGTAAACATCATTGAGGGCATGGATAGCATTGGATTGTGGTGATTTTTGTGTGTTTTTCGATTTTTTGGGGTGTATAACTGATGTTCCTCTGTCTTCCATTGCTTTTAGGTGCACAACAGAACCACCAGTGCCAGGAAGAAGTCCTGCAGCGGTGTGTGCAGCACAACGTCATGCGACATCACGTGTGGCCACAGACAAGACAAATCTGCAACTCGTGCAACTGCGGCCTGCTGTTCTGACATCTGAAGAAGATGGGCCCAAAGAAAGGTGGCCGTAGCGCCTCAGCGAAGAAAGTTGCCAGTGCCACTGCCAGTAATAAGGAGCAGAAGAAGCAAGTGGCGCCACCTAACAAGGAGACTGGTGTGCCCACCGACACCTTTTTTGAGGAAAAAAAAACTACGCCTGCAGCAGCAGCGGTGTCAGCCGGGGACCAAGCTGGAAGCAGCACCTCAGATTCATTGGGCTCAGTGCCACCACGCCAAGTTAGGTCCAAGACCATAAGTGCTGCTGCGGCAGCCACTTTGGTTGTTCAATCACCATCAACCAGTGATGTTGGCTCATCACAAGAAAGTATCATCTAATCAATGCCGGGTGTAACTCAGCTGACGAGTGTTCAACAACCACAGCCGCAACGACAACCACAAGTGCAACTAGTATGAGCGCAAGTACATGGGCAAGGAGAAGCGCAAGTACATGGGCAAGGAGAGGCGCAAGTACATGGGCAAGGAGAGGCGCAAGTACATGGCAAGGAGAGGCGCAAGTACATTGGCAAGAAGATGCGCAAGTACATGCACAAGGAGAGGCGCAAGTAGAGGTGCATTGAGAGGTGCCACTAGAGGTTCATGGAGCGGCACAACTGCCTACAATGCTTGTTCCTCCAAAAGTAGGGGCACATCAGGAAATTGATAGTTAAGTGGAAGAATCATCCAAGGAAGCCACTCCTCCTGAGGATGATCCATTGTTTTCCAGATCCCCAGCAAGAATAAGGTTAAGGAGGGCTGCTACTACTACAAGTTCTACTTCAAGCCCCCTTCATTCTGATGACCTTGATCTTGATTTGAACCCACCAATACAGTCTGACAGTGAGGCACCCCATGAGCCGACTAAGGTAGCTAAGCCTAAAAGGAAGGTTCCCGCAAGGCTTCGACTTATGGTTGGTGATGATGAACAAGAAGTGGTGCCTTCTGCTGCTGATGAAGAGTCTGACGATGACCCAGTCATCACAGACGTCACTCCAGCCACAGCGGGCATGCAGCAGACAAACATTTTAACCCTAGCCCGAATGGCTGCTGACCGGGATGTGGGCGGCGTGGCACTGGTACCACCACCAACGCAGTTAACTACAACACAAACACGACCTCCAGCTTCCATATTTTCTCATCAGAAGGGCCGGCAGGGACCTCCATCCAGCTCGACCTCCATTATCTCAAGTAGTGGTGCTGTAAGTGAACAACAGAAACAAATTCAGCCACGCCCATCCTCCACTTCATCTGGCATTGAAAGTCAAAGTAGCACCTCCTCCACCAGCAGACATCTCCAGTCCCCAGTTTGGGACTTCTTTACTGTTAGCAAAAAGGTGGAAAACATGGTTGTTTGTTCGATTTGTAAAGTATCAGTTAGTCGGGATAAGCTTGGTACCAATTATGGTACCGGAGGCCAGAGAGGTCATCTCAAAAAACACCACCCTATCCAGTGGTATGCGCACCTAAGTAAGATCCAGGAAGCCCAAAGTAGAACTGATCCAAATGTATCCATTGACATTGCATCTGATGCTGATGAGGGGCCGATTGTGCAGGAGGGAAGTCAAGAACCGACCAACATTTTTTCTGGTACACCCAGTACCCCTGGCAGCAGCACTGCAGTGGTATCACCCACACCCTCTACCCCTGCAATATCTATGAGGCACACTAAGAGTGTTGGAGAGACACCAATGCGAAATACTACATCACTGGGCCTAACTGGTTTGAAGACGTCGTCATCATCATCATCACGTAAAATGATCCAGCCCACCATTCGCGGAATGTTCTGGTCGGAGGCGCCATTTGAACGCAGCCACCCAACGGTACGTCTGTATAACGCAAAGCTGGCTAAAATGCTAGCGCTGGACCTTCTCCCTTTTTCTTACGTGGAAGGGGTGGTGTTTCTAGAATTAGTGGCAACAATCTGCCCTAAATGGAAGGTTCCTAGCCGGTCCTATTTTGCCAGAGTTGCAGTTCCAGCACTACATCAAGATGTGCTGGAGGTGATTGGGGCAGCTTTGCAGAAGAGTGCTGTTTACACTATCCACTTGACAACAGACATGTGGACCAGTTGCCAAGCCCTTGATTACATGTGCATCACTGCACACTGGGTCTCTTTTGCAGGGTCTTTGGCAGGGGTTAGAGACAAGTCAAGTGCAGTTGTTGACCTGGACACAGTTTTTCAAGCTACTCGGAAACATGCAACATTAGCCATGTTTGCCATGGAGAAAAGTCATACTGCAAAAAACATTTTGGAGGAGTTTAACAGTAAGATCTCTGAATGGCCGCAACCAGGAAATCGCATAGTTGGTTATGTTTCCACGGATAATGGCAGTAATATAGTTAAGGCCATGCGTCAAGGTGAATATTTCAGAGTGCCGTGTTTGGCGCACTGTATAAACCTAGTTGTGCAAGATTTCTTGAAAACTGAAAACACAGTCAAAAAGTTACTGACCACCTGCCGAAAAATCTGCACACATTTCAGCCATTCTTTTAAGGCCCGGAAGGAGGTGAGGAGCATTCAACAAGAACGTAAAGTGCCAGTCGAAGGACTCATCCAGGAGGTGGCTACACGTTGGAACTCAACCTTTTACATGCTTGAGCGTCTGTCTGAGTAGTCCATGGTAATCAATGACTATGTCTTTAAACTAGGTTCTGATCATAACGACAAGAGGCTAGAGATGGAGGAATGGAAGCTAGTTAAAAGCCTGACAGACATGCTTCGTCCTTTTGAGGTCTTCACGCGTGAAGTCAGCAGGGAGGACTGTTCTTTGAGCAAAGCTATCCCATTGTTGGTCATGCTAGAGCACCAACTGAAGGACGTGTCTTCAACGTTCAGAGATGATGTTGGAAAGCAACATGCATATCGGTTGGCGGAGAACTTATTAAGCTGCCTAGTTGGCAATGAAAGGCTTCAAAACATACATACAGAACAACATTACATTTGTGCCACTATTCTGGATCCACTGTACAAAAAGGCAGTGGCCAGCAAAGCATTCATTCCTTTTGATGAAGCAGATGTTTCAAAGTACAAACATTGGCTAGCTGTGTCAGCCAGTCGCTTCGAAAAAGATCGGCAGAAAATTCAAGGAGCCGTCAGAAGTCCAACTGAATCAGCAGGCCATCCAGCGTCAAGTTCCACTTCTGAATCTGTGGGCGAAGGGAGTCACTTTCCCTCACAGCTGTTAACGACACCAGCAGCAACCGTATCATCATCCAAACCTGCACCAGGCCCAGCCATAATATTGTCCGAAGCGGATTGGCTAACTCGTAAAGGGTTTCTTTGTTCCAGTGCTGAGAAGGCCACAGATGGTACGCAAAGTGGAGCAACCGTGGAGAACCTTGAGTTGATGGTGCAGGCCTATCTGGATGAGCCAACACAGGTCTTTTCTAATACGAACCCATTGCTGTATTGGTACAGGAAAATGGATCTATGGCCACTGATCGCCAACCTGGCTATAAATTATTTGTCTTGCCCACTTGCATGTGTGTCTTCTGAACGTGTTTTCAGTGCTGCTGGTGCCATTGTAACTTCAAAATGGACCCGCCTCTCGGCCAAAAATGTGGAGAGGTTAACACTGATCAAGATGAATCAGCACTTGATACCACCAGATTACAAAGTACATGAATGCACGCAGGAACAAGAGGACACCGACTTAGGTGACGGAAGTTCTTCTCTGTTACCTGACCTACTCCCGTCTCAATTCATGGAGTTTGAGGACGAGCTCTACTTCCCTGACACTGAGCCCTGAAAATTACTTCCTTTTTTTCGTCCTTATTCACTTTTATTCCTGTGTGTCTTTCTTTGTTTTGCAACTTTTACCACAACAAAACACTAATCATCTAATCACAACAAGTCATTCAGCGGCACTGTCTTCATCTTATATTCCTTATTGATTTGAAGGTGCCGCAGTCTGCATTCCTGAGGTTCACAAGTGCACAACTCAATCATGCTCCTTTATACTCCTCCTCCAGACTCCACCTATCCATTTCCCTCAAGGCAGATGGATGAATTACGACGAGTCCCCTCAAGTGGGACTGAAATTACTGACTGACTATCATGCTTGCTGACTGCTGACAGAGTTACTTCTGATATTGACAGGAGAGGCTGCCCTGTGGGCCCTCACTTTCCGAAGAAGATGCGGACAAAAAGTAGAACAGGTAATGAATAATTGAGAAGATGGCATGCAGTGGACAGCAATGGCTGTCTGGCTCTGATGAAACCAATTGCTGTTTGTATTTTGTGCTTGAAATGATGATTCATATGTCTTGTCTTAGTTATTATGTAATCTTTCACACAGTAATTGTACCTCATGTCAACAACTCTGTTTTTTTTTACCTTGTTTGATTAAAATTGTACTTCAAATTCAGGGGCCACTATATTGCATTTCACAAAATATGTAAAATGACCTTGGAGCGGACTCACTTGCCAATATACTATGATGATTGATTAAATAATATATCTTTTTTCTTTACAGTCACTCACTGGGATGGATGGATCATCAGCGTCGATTTACGGAAGAAAAATGGCCAATTCTTGAGTGGCAAACAGGTAAACCAGTCTACAACAACTACTACAGCAGGACTACATGTCTGTCTATTCGTGGCATGTATTGGTTGAGGGCGAGGCAGTGTACTCTTGTTGTTTTCCAGGCAGAGTCTACTCCAGACAGCAGTTCATGTAAAATTGGGGCTCTGTGGCTTGCTGCATACAATTAGATATGCTGTATCTGTCTGATAAAGAGCCTAGGTATGCTACATCAGGTTGCTTCACTCAGTGGTGCCTGCCTTGACCCTCTGCATGGCACTAGCTCAAGCTTGTGCCAAACATCCGTTATGTTTGCAAAATTTGCTGGTTTTCGGTATTTCGCAAATCTCGCGAAAGTATCGAAAAATCGCAATTTCTTGAGCGGAACGGATTTTTGGGACATGCTTGCGGCAGGGCCATGCAGACAGTCAAGGCAGGCACCACTGAGTGGAGCATCCTCCTGATGTAGCATACCTAGGCTCTTTGACAAAGACAGACAAAGCATATCTACGCTTTAGGGTTCAGTCAGTGCGATTTACTAAGGTTTTTGGGATTAAGTTGGTATGGTTCACGCTGATGCTAGGGCTCGGACCCGAGGCAGGCTCGTTCATAATGATGTTGGCAATGTTTTAGGGGGTTTTGGTGTTCTTTGGTCCAGAATTGGCAGAATTTTGGCCTCTTTGGGTGTTTGGCGGGCGCGTGTGTTTGGGTGAAAACTAAGTGAAAACTAGTCGTAGACCTTCTTCTTCTTCAAACAGCGCAGTTGTTCGATTTTGTTCTGACTTGCTGAGATTCTTGTGAATTGCTGGAACAAGTGACTGTCCAGGTGAGTTTCAAGAGGATCGAAGTAGTAGAAGTGCTGAAAACAGCAATGTTTTGTGAACAGCGCAATTTGCCATGTTTTGAATATACCAGTATTGCATGTGTTTGGGGGGCTTCTAGGTTTCTGTGGGTGGGTTTTGGGGTCTGGGAGCACTGCTGGCACAGTCTAAACGGTTCATCCAAGGTTTAGAACAGACTCCAAGATGCATTGGTTTTGGGGTGGAAGGGCTGTGAAGGGTCAGTGTTAGTCGAGGGCATCGGGTGTTCAGAGGACCACTCTGGAGGAGATCAAGGGCCAAGCTTAATTCCATCTCAATCTTGGTAGACTTATCAGTGAAGAAAACAGCAAATTCTTCACAGTTTGGGAGTGCCCCTTGACCTGGCGAGAAAAGGTTAGTATGATTATTAGCCTGGGACTTGATGAGTTCGAACTGTTTTTCGGGCGTTTTTTTACTTGATCCACTTGAGTTCTGAAGAAGGTGGCCTTCGAGCATCTGGTGCGTTTATTGTATGTGCTCCGCAAGGATCTCAGGTGACAGAGATGTTCAAGGAAGGGATGCGGTCGCCATTTCCTTTCTGCAAGTCTTAAATTTCTTTTTTCTGCATTAAAAGTATCATTGAACCATGGTTTGGAGCATTTAGAGGACACTCATTTAAGCTGAAGTGGTGCTACAGAATCAAGACCCTTAAGCATTGCTTGGTTATAGTGGGCAGTCAGGTCATGAGCATTAGACATGTTTAAAGGGGGTTGCAAGACGTTATCACAGAGCCAGGTCTTACTAGTTGATGTTCCGTAAGCATCTTTTCAACTGTATTGGTTTCTTAGGTTGGAATCTGCTTGCTCTTAACGATTCAAGGACAAGGAAGGAGATGCAGTAGTGTTCTGTCCAGTCACATGGAAGGATTGCCTCCAGGAGGACAGAATTGGGCTTACTAATGACCAGATCTAGCATGGCTCCTTTGTTATGCATAGGGCTGTTGCATAGGTGCGTAAGGTTAAGGTCAAATAGGAAGGATTTGAGGCAGTTGACAATCATATCATTCAAATCATTCCAATGGAGGTTGAAGTCTCCCAGGAACATCTGAGTACTCTGGAAATCTGTGTTAGAATAAATAATATCCATGATCTGTTCTGTGTAGTGAAGGTTGTCGCGAGGGGGTGGTATAACGTATGTAGTTTGCATATGTGCTTGTTGCCCCATCACTTCAATGCATAGATATTCACAAGACGGCAGGATGTCGGCATGAATTACTTTCACTGTTAGATTACTACGATAAAGGCATGCAATGCCACCCCCTAACCACTATTTCTCTCCAACCTAATGATATCAAAATTGGGAGGCTTTAAAAGGTCCAGGCTAGGAGTGGCTGCGTCATTTAGCCACGTTTCTGTCAGCATTAAAAGGTCCAGATCTTGGACAAGGATGAGATCGGCAATATCCGAAGCGTGTTTAACAGCCAATCCGCAGTTTAAGTGCGCACATTTGAGATTAAAGGCGGGTGTCCGTTGATGGGGTTAGCATGGGAATGAATGTCTTGAGGTTGTTCAAATTTAAAGTTCTTGTAATTGGCTTAGGTTCCCTGAAGAGATCAGCGGGGATAGATTCAATTAGATGTGAGTTAGATAGGGTGGAAGGAAGTGGCAGATCAATAGACAGTAGGAGAGATTGAATATCACTCTCAGACAAGGAGGATTTTCATCTAGGGGGGCAAGGGGGTTATTAGGGTGGGGAGTGGAAGGCCAACTATGGGTTCTGTGGGAGGAGTGGGATGTGGTTCACCTGGGATAGGGGGAGGAAGCGCCAGGTGCAACCGCAGTCAGGGAGCGAGCGTAGATGTAGATTGGTCAAATGGGAGCGGCATTATCTGGAATTAGCTGAGAGATCCTCAGTGATGTGAGATAGGCTACGAATATCAGCCTTAAGTTGTTGAAGGCAGAGTGCAATCTCATTCAGACGGTCTTACAATGAGGTGTGTGAATGGGGATGTGAGGCCAGGTCCCGGAGACCCTGCGGCTGAGGATAGCTAGTGGAGTAAGGGACAAGAGGGGCCGGTGGCGAATGAGTGAGCCACAGGGCAAGGGATTCTTGGAAATGGAACTTCAGGCTTGGAGGTGAAGGTGAAGAAGCAGGAGATACAGATTGGACAGTAATGGGGAACCTTTGCATGTACTACATGCAGTGCGGAAGAATTGGTATTCTATTGAAATCCCCTCTGCCCCAGGAACTCCGGTGCGTGGGAGCCAAAATCCACATCCGCAGCTTATTAACGCATCCCCACAGAGCATGGGGCTTATCCCCAGCAGAGGTATGGGATGAAGCGAGCCGCCAGACAGATCGGACCCTCGAAGCAAGGGCAACTCCAGGATCATAACGGCCAGGATGGGGTAGGGGTGGAGTGATCCTTAAAAAAACCAGAAACAAAATCCTCACCACAACAAGAAGAGCTCCAGATTCAGTGGGCAGCAGGCACGAGATTCCAGGAGATGAGATACTCTTGCAGGACAGCGGGCATTAGCATCCAACAGGACTCGGAAGGTTCCGCTACCCAATCCGGTCCGAGCCAATCCCAGGCAGCATGAACAACGTGGCGGAAAGAACTGCAGGTAGGATAGATGCCACAATTTCTTCAATACATAGTTTTCAGTCATACTTTCCAGACAGGTTACTCGTTAAGCTGATGTCATGTGCCATGGCGGATGGAGGGCATAACCAGGGATATTCACAAAAGAGTGATCCCAAGGCATGGAGCTTCCATGGGGAGCATGTGAATTGCTGAATGAATGTCTGTAAAGATGTATGAGAAATCTCAGTTGCACCATCTAATTTTTGCATCTATTTGCAACTTTCTCTTGCAGACATTTAAAAGAAAAAGATTTATATTCATTAGGAGTAATCCTGGTGCTGCTTACTTTTGTTAGCAAAGGGTTTAAGATTGTCTTTTTAAAGCGCACATCGAATATTTCAGATCATAGTCATTTTAAGCCTAAAGTTCCTAAAACGTTACAAAAAATGTCCTTGTATTAATTTATCAACAGTATATAAATGTATAGGTGTGAACACACGCCTTCAAACTTTTTAAATGGGACTTTTTAAGTACTCTCTGGATTTTGCATGACCCCACTTGCAAACATTTGCTCAGATAACTATCAAAATAAAAATATATTTATGCTAATGGTGGATTGTGCAGCTATGAAAGGATCTGAAATATTTTAAATCACAATTTTTCTTCATGTCATCTTTGAAAATGCAGTGCAGCCTACAGCTATCTGATTCCTCTTGGCTATTGAAACCCGTAATAAGGGCATGTGGACTTACAAATGCAACTTCTATAGGTGACTTACTGGTAAGCCATTGCTGCCACTTTCCAATATACTATTTTGCAGAGACTAAAAATGATGATGGTTCCCCTATGCACTGCATGGCTCAGCAGACTGCACAGGGCTATTGATATTTTCAACTACCAAGTGTTGGTTCGTTAATGGATTTCCACCTGTATCAAAGATCAGAATACATTACAGTCTTATATTTAGTATAGAAAGGCATAGTTGGCGTTGTCCTCCTAGTTGTCACTTTTGTGGCCATTGAATCTAAACTGCTCTTTTCCTGCATGGGCAGCAGTTCAGCATGGCTTATAGTAAACAAAAAAACGCTATGATGCATTGGCTGTACCAATGCATTTTATTTTATTTACTTTTAATTATGTAGCACCAGAGCTTACACTGCAAAATCTTTACAAAAAAATGTACATCAGCAATAGGTATAGTGTAGGAGTAAACTACTGGCTTTGCCAATGATTCTTCTCTTAGTCCTTGTGATGCTATTCCTCCCTTCACCAATTCTGCGTGGCATTACTACATGTCTCATGAGAGGCCACTGAAAGCTAATGATGTGTGGAATCAACAACTGAAAAGGCAGTAACATCCTCGGATGACTTTTTATGAGGTACTTTAACCCAATCTTGCTTGAGCACAATTCCAATAAAGAAAAATGACCTTTCTGAAATTTTTATGACATCTAGGCACATGAAAATATCTATCTTATACCACATTGCAAATTAAGGTCCACCGCAGTTGGAAAGCCGTGTCCCAGTAGACTACTTTTAGAATCACTGAATTCATTTCAACGTCATAAAAAAGACCCAATAAGTAGCACATGAACACTAACAACCTGGATGGCTCTACCCTAGTATGTAGCTTATTGTTAACTCTTCAAAAGTTCTTAATGAGGAGATTATAGTATTCCAAGATCATCAACTAACCATGAAATCACTAAGGTTACTGTTGACAAAAAAATGTCAACTGTGAACCTGGTTGCCTCACAAAACGAAAGAAAGAAGTATGAAAGAAATATGAAAACAGCATTTTTGAAGCAAAGTCCTCTTTCGTCAGATATGTTTTGGGTCAAGTGAAGATGTCCCAATAATGTTCTATATTGTAAAATGCTCAACAAAGATGAGAGAGAGGAGGGAACAAAGAAGGCTTGTTCGGCTCATCGCCAGTGATGAAGCAAAGTACAATCCATAGAAACTTCAAGTAGAGTTTATTATACACCCACCAGAAGGTACATGTCAGCTGGTGGACGCTACAACCGATTACCATCTAATGAAGTTACTGCTTTCCGATGCTGACATGGTTAGTCTTCTATTGGTGAAACAATATATTTAAAGGAGCAGATTACAACAGTATCTTCAAAATCCTATGAACAAACACTAAGAACGAGCTAACTGTGGTGTCAAATGACCAGCCTCCCATCGGTCATGGAAGTAGTCTTACACAAAACACATAATATTTTTAGAAGAACCCTCACCCACCAACCTAGTTTGCAGCATGCTTCTTCATTGGGTTCCCACTTAGGGGGCTGGGTACTTTCTAGGCGTGCTTCAGAGGAGCAGGATTTTTTTGAGTGAATAGGTGAGTATAGTGAGTGTGAACCTTAAAACTACCTCTAGGATACTAGATCAAATTGCAAGGGGATATTTTATCGGAGCCTTCCTGGGGCAGGCTTAAAATCAATAATGGATGTGAAGGAGGAGAAATGATCTCACACAACCTAAGGAAGTAAAGTGGTGTACGTGTTTTTTTAGCCACATCAACCGCTGATAGTTGGTTTTTTTCAGGACCAGTTGTGCTCAGGCCTGCATGGATCCCAAGAAGATATTGTGTACACAAACACCCTAAAGTGTGCAAAAGTGCCAAATGGTTCCGTAACTTACATGTTCCACCTACAATAGAATTATCTGAAAAAGAAATGGGAGACAAAACAAGACAAACGCATGATTGTGACTTGTATTAGGCAATTGTAGGTGGTTGCAGAGCTGGGTATAGCGTGTGATTAAACCTGTGCCTAAAGCCCTGTGCCATTCATATAAAGGTTATCTGATTATGCATGCTTTGATCGCCAGCCTTTTGTGCAATTAATGCAATTGTGATACTCATGACCTTCTGGAGGGAATTATCATTCATGATGTTCACCTCACAATATGGATAATCACAAACATGTGACTCAGTTATGACAAAGAATGCCCCTTGTACGCTCCAACTAATCACCTGAAAGTTTAGGTGACTCTGAGCATCGAATCATAACACTACAAACAAACATGGCAGAAAACCAACAGTCTATGCTCAGACACCCACTTTGATGAATGGGGGTTGCCTTTACACCCTAGGTGGATGAAGTAATGGGTAAACCTTCTTGTGCTACGGTAATTAAGCGTAACATTGTTCCCGGTGGGAGGCAGTGCCTGTAGTCACACTCTGTTGGGAAGAAGGTATCTATAGCCAAAACATTAATTACTGTGTGAATATGTGATAGAAAAATAGGAGCAAAATATTGTGCACAGCTACTGCGAGCCTACAGTTTGCATGTTTACTTATTTCTTCAAGGCCTGCCTCCTGCCCGGTTACCTGCGTTTCATCCCGAGCTGGATCCCGGCGATGCGTGTGTAATAATGGTGAGACGAGGCATCTTTGCCCCGTGTCCCTGAACGTGGAGACGTCACGGCGGTGGAACGTCTCCTCCTACTGGCTAAAAATGCCAGGCCCCTACATCATGGTTAACCCTTACTGCCCCAGTCAACGTGTGGGACCTCAAGCTTGCTTGCATTGTGTGTGCATATATTGTGATAAGTTTGCCAGGCCTTTCCGGAAGATAGAGAATAAACCCCTAATATTTTGTGTTATTCAGAGTAGTCAGGTGAAAGAGGGGAACTTGTGTTTGGCCCTGATGAACTAAATGGCTCTATGACAGTAATCAGATTGTGAGCACAGCAAATTTGTGGAGGCACAGGGTATTGCTCCAAATGTTAATTATGGTTAATATCCTATTAACTATCAGGGATGTCATGGTATAGTAAATTTGAAATGTAATGAGGGGTAAAGAAGCCAATTGAATCCACTCCAAACTATGCAAATTCCAGAAAGACCTTACAAAGTTCTCCAACTTAAAAACCTACCCCGATGCTGAACCCACCTACACCCGACAAATCAATCCAATAACCCATCGGATTTTCGGGATGGAAAGTCTTCAGACACAAAAAGTGGTTCAAATAGAATGGCAAAGGATCCATCCTTACGGCTAGAGTGGTCGACCATGTAGTTGGGGAACCGGGTTCGAGTCTCGGCATGGACGCTCAACACATCCTGTGATTCTGGGCAAATCACTCAATTCTCCCTGCGCCCAACAAAAATTAATGTGTCCGACTGTAAAGCAACTGGTGCTCATGTAAAATGCTCTGATACCTTTGGGTCAAGTTCACGCTATATCACCCCCCCCCCAAACAAAAATAGGGGTAACACCAAAGCGAGACAGAGTGGTAGAGTGAGATGCCATCAGTGGCCACGACGATTGCAACCTTTTCCCTGACAAGGACCAATGGGCTTCCCAGTACATTTCCCACCACAACCACAACTTTTTTCTGCTCAAATACCCTCTTCCAACAAAGGTCCATTACCCGAGTGTTCCCAAAAGTAGAGGTTTCCTTTATTAAGAGGAGGGAGAAGAACCTGAGGCATAAGACAGAGAGGGAACCAAGTTCACTTGGTGAGCAACATCCAGGGACGATCACAAGGCGCAGATTGAAGAAACCACAAGCAGGGACCAGCGCAAACTGGGAATAGTTACTAATTTGTCATTATGTAAACTCACGGACACTGAGATAAAATTCCTGAATAAAGGATTGGGATTTGTACCCACAGCACATCTGGACAAGATTTTGCTTCCATTGTGAGCTTTTAGAAATCTTTAGAAAATTAAAACTGAAGTGGCTAACCTCTGGGAGATACTACATTTCGGAATAAATCTGCGTTTATCACTCACCATTATCACACATGCTTTGGCTGGAGCCCTAGCATGGCTAGAATCCCGCTCGAAGGAAATACAGGTAACAAGGCAGGTGGCAGGCCTTGAGGAAGTAAGTAAAGATGGACACTGGAGAAGATTCAGTGTCCCATCCTGACTCACAGTAGCTATGCACATAATTCCGCCGCTATTTTTCTATAACCATTTCATGCAGTAAATATTGATTTGGCCCTATGTATCTTCTTCCCAACAGAGTGTGACTACAGGCACCATCTCCCGCCAGGATCGGTGTTATGCTTAATTACCTAACACAAGTAGGTTTACTCAATACTACATCCACATAGGGTAATCAGGCAACCCCTATTCACCATGAAGGGGGTGTCTGAGCACAGACCTTTGGTTTTCTGCCAGGCAAAATGATTATTTGTAGTGTTACGATGCAATGCTCACAGTCACCCGAACTTTCAGGTGATGAATTGGAGCATAAAGAACCCAAAAATTGGAGACATTCTTTGGCATGAATTAGCAGCATTTGCCAAAAATCTGCATCTTTAAATTCCACAAATTCCGCAGGCAAATTTAAACTTTCTTTCTGCCCCTCGACTCTTATCTATACACACTCAATTTACTAGACTACTAACCTCACATCTGAATCTTTGGGCTTAATGTTAGATAAAAATCCAGATCCACAAGTACAGATGAATGCCATAGCAACCTAGTGCACACTTAAATATTGTGGAGGAATTAAACTCTTTAAAACAGAATTGGACATTAAAATGGACTTTAAAATGATGATCAATCATGTGTCATGTCCAGATTCCTTGATACACAACTTTAAAACCGTGAATAAGACAAGCACAGTAGTGCTGGGTGACTCCCCTATCATAGTAGTTCTCAATACATGATAATTCCGCAGCCATGACGACAGGCAATTTGGCTAGGTAAACATTAAGAAGACCCTCCTACATAACTATGCTAGGAAAAAACAAAAATGCCTATCTGAATCCAGCTTTAGGCTGAATCTGAGAATCTCATTCAATTTCGTACTTTGGTATCTGTCTTTGGACTTCACAACATACGAGGGTGAAATGTAATGAGAGGAAATAACTTCCACTGCCTTAAAGAGCACAATAACTCTGTGAGGCTGTGTTCCAAAAGATTATTTTAGAAAATGCTATTCCTATGCACTCCAATTTGAAGAACAGAAATTTAGAATGGATCCCCCAATGAATTCTAACAAATGATAATAAAAAAAAAAACAGGGCAGCATTCATTATCTGCATCCTGCTAGTAGCACTAAGAATTCAGAAAAAGACCTCGACAAGTTATCTCTAAGAGTAATGTCTTATCTAAATCTTTAGGTATATTTAGAAAATAGATCTACAATATTGACGATGGGCTTGACTTTAATGTTAGAACGATGCAAATATGTCAGAGTGGATTTAGCTGTGCAGCGTGTACTCTTAGGAGGCAGAGCTTCTCCTGGAACCAGATGCTCAACAAGTTCATGTGAGTTGAAGAGGCCTTCCAAGGGGATGGCCTGTGTTTGTAATTCTGAGGACAGGCTGGTACTTGTTCTGAACTTTAAGTACCTGGGGATGCATTCAGAAGAAGGCTGTCCTAATGTTTTCGGCACATTTAAGTGTGTTAGTACTGTTGAACCTATCTGCATTTTTCATTGGATACTGAAAGAAAGTCATTCAGTAAGGTTTGTGTCAGAAGGATATAGTTTGTGTGAGTTTTGGAGCTAGGTACATACACGCCCCTCAAAATTGCCATTGAATGAATACAAGTGATTCTCATAAGATCTTGGTATGTGTTAGACGTTTCAGCTATCCACACAAATTATTCCAAAGTACATTAGTTTCCTATTAGTAGGTTAGAAGCAGCATATTATTCATAGACATTAAATGGTCTTTATCTTCTCCTAGATATCCACCATGGTCAGCAGAAGTTGAGGCCCGGAGTAGTGACGAGTCAGAGTGGCAATATCCTGTGTCTTTATTTTCTGTCCTATCCTATTTCCTTTTATTCAAGTCTATTGATAACAAAAGATATTCTGATTGTGTGTGGTGGTTGACTGTGAATATGGACAAGTGTGGAAACATTCATCATCCCTGTTGGATGCAGAGTACAAGATTTGTAATGCTTTCAGCAGTGCAATTATTTGTTGGTAGGGTCATCATGCTTTAAGAAAATGTGGCGGGTTCTATAGTGATTTCACACTGTGAAAATGCTGTTTCTGTGCTGAAGTCTAAAGAAAATATTTTTCTCATATTTGTCTCATGGAAATTATAGTTAGTTCTCCAGAAGATAAAAAGGAGACAAATTTCAATACATTATCATTCTTCCTCATCCATGTGTTTGGTCATCACCTTTTGTAGAAAGAAATACTGCTATTTATTTATAGTTAGCTATTCAGGAACATCCAAGACCTGATAGGTGAATAAGAATGTGTGTAATGATCCCTCTGTGAGCTCTAAAATTCATTCCAAAATAAATTATAGAGCTATCAAATACCTTTGAACTAAATTCTTGTGTTTTCTGTTTTCACTCTATGTTTCAGAAGGAAAAAATACTGGATTTTAACTGCAGTCCAAATTTTTAGGTCTTGGTCTGACGTCAGAAGCACATGCCCATGCGCTACTCTCGTCATACGAGTCTTCTTGGAATCAATACGATTCCAGAAGCCTCATCTCAGCTCTGCCTTCAGCTTTCCTTCATGCGCGTTATTTGGCGTGACAAATTATGCCTAAAGCAGTGCAATGATTGCACTGAAGGCATGCCAATCATTCCTTGTTGCCATCTTGTCTCCTTATAGGCTCGCCCACTGGAATTGGATCGTTTACGGGCAGATTTACACTCTTTCCTTTATAGGACTCGAAGCACTTTTTTGTCCCAATTTGTAGTGCTGTCCATACGCTTGTAATGGCCTCTCCTGCTTCAGCCCCCCACCCTCTCAAAATGTCGAATTCTGCTGCATCATCAACACACCTTATCTCTCTGCTGTTTAGCTTTTTAAAGCAATCTATTCATGCGTTCATTTGTGCTCTATGATGAGCTGACAAGCATATTTAGTGTGAGGCGGGGTTGGACTACAGTGGCACTGACTGACACTGACTGACACTAGCTGATACTGCCTGACTGACACTGACTGTCATTGACTAACATTAAGTCTCACCTTTCATTAAGTTAAAGCCACTTGCATTGCTATACAATACCAATTAGCAAAGCAAATGGCTTTAACTTAATCAAAGGCGTGACCTATTGCATTTTCAATGCTTGTTTTATTGGCTTGGACCTAAACCTACAGGCTAGACCAGTACAAAATCAGGTAGTTAGCAACAATGATGTTGTGAAAAAAATAGCCTGACACACCGGCAGCAGCTGTATCAACTGACTACACAATTTTGACAGACTGAGAACATTTGAAATATATGAAAGCAACCCATAAAAAAATATATGTATATTTTGTGGGGCACATGTATTTCTCAACCACATTACAGTAGAGGCGGGAGCCATTTAAAGCACACACTTAGCCTTTACTGTAGAAAATTGAATGTTTGTAAGTTTGTCTTCTATGACAGCATCTCTCCCAGTGCAAGCACATTGTGTGAGCTAGTTGAACACTCAAGTTTTTATTTGGAGCTGTGCGATCTTCACTGTCAGGTGTTAGAAGAAGAAGGCATAGTAAAGTGTTTGCTGATACTGTGCCAAGCTTGTCTTGATTACTAGCTATGAATCTCTCAAACAGATATTGACCAGCTAGGAATCAATCACAATGCAACATTTTGGAATAGCTCAACAGTCTGACTTTGAAGAACACATAATACAATCAATATTAAGCTAGAGCTTTTACTTTTAAAACAAAAAAGTACATTAATCAAATGTTTGAATGCTAAAGGCAAGATTATAAATCTACCCAATGACTGCAGGACTCTTTAACCCCTTGCCCAGTGGTGTAACGAAACTTGAGGGGGCCCCCCTGCAAACCACATGGAGGGGTCCCCGCCTCCCATTCTCCGTGCCAGTCTAGAGCTCTCAGGCCAGCGACCCGCCATACTGCAGGGGATGCGGGGCTATTGTTACGCCACTGTCACCAATACAGCCTTTATAAGTAGCACTGGATGGTGGAGTTAAAGGTTGGGCTTAGTTTGCCAGTAGAGTATCATAGGTGGTGGTACATTCATTACAGGGTCCCTGCCATCAGTAGTCCGGGGTAGTTTGCCCATTTTTAGGTGGGTTTCCTGATGCAGACTCCTGTCATGATATACAACACCGGGCCCACTCATCGTTCAGTTTTTACAAAAGTGCATCCACTGCTCCTTCTCATTTCCATTTTAAAACATTAGACAAGGCGACAATGCAGTATTTCAAAAGCAGATGTAACTACAAAAAGCACATTTTGATAATACATTGTTATTAGTAGACAATAGCAATCTTAAGAGGCATTGTATAGCTTCATGCACACTTTGACCCCAATTCCATTACCGTCTCTCTCTCTCTCTCTCTCTCTCTCTCTCTCTGTCAGTCAGTCTCTCTCTTTCAGTCAGTCAGTCTCTCTCTCTCAGTCAGTCAGTCTATCTCTCTCTGTTATTCATTCTCTCTCAGTCAGTCAGTCTCTCTCAGTCAGTCAGTCTGTCAGTCAGTCTCTCTCTCTCTCTCTCTCTCTCTCTCTGTCAGTCTGTCAGTCAGTCGGTCTCTCTCTCTCTCTCTCTGTCAGTCTCTCTAACTCTCTCTTTCTGTCAGTCTGTCAGTGAGTCAGTCTCTCTCTCTTAGTCAGTCAGTCGGTCTCTCTCTCTCTCTCTGTCAGTCTCTCTAACTCTCTCTTTCTGTCAGTCTGTCAGTGAGTCAGTCTCTCTCTCTCTTAGTCAGTCTATCTTTCTCTGTCATTCAGTCTCTCTCAGTCAGTCAGTCTCTCTTAGTCAGTCAGTCAGTCTCTCTCTCTCTCTGTCAGTCTGTCGGTCAGTCGGTCTCTCTCTCTCTGTCAGTCTCTCTTAGTCAGTCCGTCTCTCTGTCAGTCTCTCTCTCAGTCTCTCTCTCTGTCATTCTCTCTCCCTGTCAGTTCTTCTGTCTGTCAGTCTCTCTTTGTCAGTCTCTCTATCTCTCTCTTTCTGTCAGCCAGTCTCTCCCTTTCTGTCAGTCAGTCTCTCACAGTCTCTCTCTGTCAGTTTCTCTCAGTAAGTCATACTCTCTCTCTCAGTCAGCCAGTCTCTCTCTCTCAGTTAGTCTCTCTCTCTCTCTGTCAGTCAGTCTCTCTCTCTGTCAGTCAGTATCTCTCTCTGTCAGAGTCCCTATCTCTCTCTCTCTCTCTCGGTCAGTCTCTATCTCAGTCAGTCTCTCTCTCTCAATCAGTCTCTTTCTAAATTAGTCTCTCTCAGTCAGTCAGTCTCTCCCTTAGTCATTCTCTCTTTTAGTCAGTCTCTCTCTCTGTTAGTCCCTCTCTCTGTCAGTCTCTCTCTCTCTGTCAGTCCCTCTCTCTGTCAGTCTCTCTCTCTCTCTCTCAGTCTCTCTCTCAGTCAGTCAGTCTTCCAGACAGTCTCTATCTCCCTCTGTCAGTCTCTCTATCTCTCTCTTTCTGTCAGTCAGTCTCTCCCTTTCTGTCAGTCAGTCTCTCACAATCTCTCTCTGTCAGTTTCTCTCAGTCAGTCATTCTCTCTCTCTCGCAGTCAGCCAGTCTCTCTCAGTCAGTCTCTCTCTCAGTCAGTGACTCTCTCTGTCAGTCTCTCTCTGTCAGTCTCTCTCTCTGTCAGTCAGTCTCTCTGTCAGTCAGTCTCTCTCTGTGAGTCTCTCTCTCTCAGTCAGTCTCTCTCTGTCGGTCAGTCTCTGTTTCTCTGTCAGTCTCTCAGTCTCTCTCTCTCTGTCAGTCTCTCTCTCTCTCAGTCAGTCTCTCTCTCTCTGTCAGTCTCTCTCTCTGTCAGTCTCTCTCTCAGCCACTCAGTCTCTCAGTCTCTCTCTCTCTCTCTCTCTCTTAGTCTCTCTCTTTGTCATTCATTCTCTCTCTCTCCCAGTCAGTCTCTCTCTCTCTCCCAGTCAGTCAGTCTCTCTCCAAGTCAGTCATTCGCTCTCTACATCAATCAGTCTCTCTCTCTCTGTCAGTCTCTCTCACAGTCAGTCTCTCTCAGTTAGTCAGTCTCTCTCGCAGTCAATCAGTCTATCTCTCTCAGTCAGTCAGTCTCTGCCTCTCTTTCTCTGTCTCTCTGTCAGTCAATCTCTCTCTCTCTGTCGATTAGTGTCTCTCTCACAGTCAGTCTCTCTCAGTTAGTCAGTCTCTCACGCAGTCAATCAGTCTATCTCTCTCAGTCAGTCAGTCTCTGCCTCTCTTTCTCTGTCTCTCTGTCAGTCAATCTCTCTCTCTGTCAATTAGTTTCTCTTTACCTCAGTCAGTCAGTCTCTGTCAGTCAGTCAGTCTCTCTCTGTGTCAGTCAGTCTCACTCTCAATCAGTCTCTCTCTCTGTCAGTCAGTCAGCCACTCTCTCAGTCAGCCAGTCTCTCTCTCTCTCACTACCTACGAGTGAAAAGTTACTAGTAGTTATTTTAGACTCATAAATCCTCTTGAAGGAAAGTCCACTAGTGGGTGGAAACATGTAAGTTTACACTTAGGTGTAAAACTACAGTAGGAAATGCTGGACGGCAAAAGGATTTCGATTTACACCTAGGTGCAGGGGTTTACAAGAGTAAATGCAGGGCTCGAGTCGGGGTACCACGCATGTGGACAGCGGCCCCCCACTTATTTTACCGGTATCTCGATAACTGGAGCAAATGGAGCCACACATTCACTTTTTGGCCTCTCTGAGGCGAGTTTGGCGCTCATTCAGAACGCTGCTCATGCGCTGGCTTCTCTGATACAATCGCATCTAAGGGGTGAGCGAGGGGAGGCAATGAGTCTGATGGTGCAAGCCACCTTTCGTGACGTCACTTCCTGTCGTGACAACAGCACCGCCCACTTCTTTTTTTAGCCCTGAGTAAATGTACATGTGTAAACTTACCTTTGCGAAGAGGCCCCAATGAATTTCACAGCTGTGTGCCTAATTGTCTTAATTGCTCCAACTGCTTCATCGAACCCTACTTAATGGAGATAATTGTTTTGGCTTTTGTGTAGTGAGAAGTGTATGGAATGAAGTAGGCATCTTAAGTTATAGCGCTTTGATTGTACCTTTTCAAATGCATTCAGGGCACGGAGTTAAGGGGATTTCACATGAAAACGTAGGCTAAAAAAGATAAGCTGCGAGACAGTGAACAAATATTAGTGCTGGCCAAGGAGTCTAAACCTTTCCATCAACTACCTGAGGGGGACTAACGTACACATGAGGGCAGTGCACAGAGCTGGCACTGCTAGGCATTGGTGTACAGTGTGGTATAGGTGGCATCACTGTACAGGAACTGGCACTGGGCAGGAGTGTAGCAAACATGAGCAGTGTGAGCAGCTGGCACTGGTGGTGTAAGAGGCTGTCACTGGTGGCAGAGTGTGAGTCTGGCACAAGTGGGTAGGGACTGAAGCTGGCACTGGTGGGTAGTCGGAGGAGGTCAGCTGCCACAGGTGACAGTGTGAGAGGCTTGCAGTTAGCAGCTGTCAATGGCGGGAGTGTGAGAGGCTGGCACTGGTGGGTAGTGGCTGAAACTGGCACTGGTGGCAGAGTGAGAGGCTGGCACTTGTGGCAGAGGGAGCGGCAGGCACTGGTGGTAGAGTGAGAGGCTGGCATTGGTGGCAGAGTGAGCGGCAGGCACTGGTGGCAGTGTGAGAGGCTGGCACTGGTGGTAGTGTGAGAGGCTGATACTGGTGGGAGTGTGAGTGGCTGGCACTGGTGCAGAGTGAGAGGCTGGCACTGCTGGCAGCGTGAGAGGCTGGCACTGGTTGCAGAGTGAGAGGATGGCACTGGTGGAAGAGTGAGCAGCTGGCCCTGGTGGCAGTGTGAGAGGCTGGCACTGGTGGCAGTGTGAGTGGCAGGTACTGGTGGGAGTGTGAGAGGCAGGCACTGGTGGGTAGTGGCTGAAGCTGGCACTGGTGGTAGTGTGAGAGTGTGGCACTGGTGGTAGAGTGAGAGGCAGGCACTGGTGGGAGTGTCAGAGGCTGGCACTGGTAGCAGTGTGAGAGGCTGGCACTGGTGGCAGAGTGAGAGGCTGGCACTGGTGGCAGAGTGAGAGGCTGGCACTGGTGGCAGAGTGAGAGGCTGGCACTGGTGGCAGAGTGAGCGGCAGGCACTGGTGGCAGAGTGAGAGGCAGGCACTGGTGGTAGAGTGAGAGGCTGGCACTGGTGGCAGAGTGAGAAGCTGGCACTTGTGGGAGTGTGAGAGGCTGGCACTGGTGGGAAGTGGGAGGGGCTGAAACTGGTTGCAGTATGAGGGGCTGGCACTGGTGGCAGAGTGAGAGGCTGGTACTGGTGGCAGAGTGAGCGGCAGGCGCTGGTGGCAGAGTGAGCGGCAGGCACTGGTGGCAGAGTGAGCGGCAGGCTCTGGTGGCAGTGTGAGAGGCTGGCACTGGTGACAGAGTGAGTGGCTGGCACTGGTGGCAGAGTGAGCGGCAAGCACTGGTGGGAGTGGGAGAGACTGGTGCAGAGTGAGCAGCTGGCACTTTTGGCAGTGTGAGAGGCTGGCACTGGTGGCAGAGTGAGAGGGTGGCACTGGTGGCAGAGTGAGAGGCTGGTACTGGTGGGAGTGTGAGAGGTTGGCACTGGTGGCAGACTGTGCGGCAGGCACTGGTGGCAGTGTGAGAGGCTGGCACTGGTGGCAGAGTGAGAGCCTGGTACTGGTGGAAGTGTGAGAGGCTGGCACTGGTGATAGAATGAGAGGCTGGCACTGGTGGGAAGTGGGAGAGGCTGGCACTGGTGGCAGAGTGAGCGGCAGGCACTGGTGCAGAGTGAGCACCAGGCACTGGTGCAGAGTGAGAGGCTTGCACTGGTGGCAGGGTGAGAGGCTGGCACTGGTGGCAGTGTGAGAGGCTGGCACTGGTGGTAGTGTGAGAGGCTGGCACTGGTGGCAGAGTGAGAGACTGGCACTGGTGGCTGTGTGAGAGGCTGGCACTGCTGGCAGAGTGAGAGGCTGGCACTGCTGGCAGTGTGAGAGGCTGGCACTCGTGGCAGAGTGAGAGACTGGCACTGGTGGCTGTGTGAGAGGCTGGCACTGCTGGCAGAGTGAGCGGCTGGCACTGGTGGCAGAATGAGAGGCTGGCACTGGTGGCACAGTGAGAGGCTGGTACTGGTGGCAGAGTGAGTGGCTGGCACCTGTGAGAAGTGAGAGGCTGGCACTGGTGGCAGAGTGAGTGGCTGGTACTGGTGGCAGAGTGAGTGGCTGGCACTTGTGGGAAGTGAGAGTAGCTGATACTTCTCAGAGGAGCAGAGCCCTGTGGGGAATGCTGTCTCTGGGGCCCCCACCTCCACCCTTGTTCCGGGCCTGCCTCCGGCTCTGACTGAAGAGAAACAATGTCAGTTGAAACATTGTTTCTCTTCAGTCAGCGGGAGGGGCTCAGAGCAGGCTGCAGACAGCCTGCACCTGCTTCAGAGGGAGAGAGGCTTCAGAGCAAGCCTCTCTCACAGCTCTCAGAAGAGCTGAGGGGGCCCCGGGGCCCCCTTAATTTACTAACGCTGGGGGCTCCCCTGCACCGCGGGGGCTGTGGGGGAGTTTGTTACGCCCCTGCCCTTGCCTGCTGGCCTCGTCATAACGGCCGTGCCACTCCCCCACGCAGTGAATTCCACACCTGTGCGGACGTGCTACAGGAGTGGGCTGAGTCATGACGAGCCCAGCTCGGCATGACACAGCTGCACTGTGCCTCATGACGAGCTGGGCTCGTCATGAGCACCGCAGCGCCAAACGCGGCCCTCCTCCCTCCCGTACAGGAGGGGAATTACCCAAGCGGTTAAGAGGTTAATGTATACTTAAGTACAGATCAGTGCAGGGTTAAGAATGTAACTCCATGTTGGTATAGAAAAGTGTAACTTGCTCTGAGTGTACTGTTGTCTGGATCCCTACTGCTCATATTGGGCCCGATTCACAGAACTAACTTAAGACAAAATCCTAAACTTACTACTTTTGGTATTCACAGAAGTTAGGATTTTGTCTTAAGACAGACTTAAGACAGACTTAAGACAGACTTAAGTTAGGATTCTGTCTGAAGTCTGTCTTAAGTCTGTCTTAAGACAAACTTAAAACAAACTTAAGACAAAATCCTAACTTCTGTGAATACCAAAAGTAGTAAGTTTAGGATTTTCTCTTAAGTTAGTTCTGTGAATCGGGCCCATTATGTCCTAGGTAATTACAGATCAAATGCGTACATATTAACACATGCCTGTCTCATGGATCACTAACTTGTTAAACAGGAGGGGTGCCCAAAGCACTACCCTTATAGCGGTGGAAGGCTACTGCCTTTACCAAGAGTTAAACAGCATGAGCATGGTGGTGGCAGCATACCATGCGGTGATCAGTAGCAGTGAACAGGACCGTTTTACCATTTTTTAGTGAATCTGTACTGGAAGTGTGTGTGCCTGGGAAGGATAAAGTACAGCGATATAACAATATTGTGTAGCACATGTGGAATTAGTGCATGTGCTAAGTGTATGTATGCCTCCAAGGAATACATTTCATGACAAATGTAACACTGTGCAGTGTATACACAATGAAGGCATATGCTGGGTGCATGTGTGCTTGCATGAATAGCAATAACTTATGAACTGTTGTGCAGAGGGCACACAGTGAGTTTGTGTGCTGGCAGTGTGTATTTGCAAATAGCACACCCTCGTAGAGTATAGAAAAGCATCCGTGCTGAATAGTGTGTGCAAACTGAATATGTGTGCTGAATGTATGTGTACTTGAATTATTACAATGCATGGAGGTAACAGTGCTGGACAGTGCATGTACTGTGAATCTAACTGAGTAAGTGCACCTGCAATGGTACATTACATGGAGGACTCTAGGTAACATAAAACTTCAAAGACTCTGACTCTAAATTACATTTTTGTGTCTGTCAATTAACTATATGAATGGGAGGTTGAGACACCAAACTTTTATTCTGCCAAGCGGCCAACCAGGTTGTGAAAGAAGGGGAAGCTGTGCCTGAGTATAAGACCAGGGGCCAAGTCCGCTAGTCTCCCTACTTGGTGAAGTGGCATCACAGAGGAAAAACTAAGATCACTTGCCCTGGAGCCTGGAGCATAAACACCTGGCTGCTTGACAAGGTCATTGTGCCCTTTGAGGAAGAGAGGAGTGGTGAAGGGTTCTAGGTCCAGTCGGGAGCCCCCACAGAGAGGACACCCTAGGTGAGATATGAGGTGAACGGCTGTCACCGATTGGATTGCAGGAACAATTTGGTGACTCCTATGTGCCAGGTGAGGACTGCCGTGCACACAGCCATGCAGGCCATGTGACCCTGTATGCCAGAGGTTGCCTAAGTTGAACTTATTTGGCCCAGCAGTTTGGGACTTGTGTCCACTGAGATCAGCAACCTGTATGCCAGGATGAGCCAGGAGAGGCCAGGAGGGGCCAGGGTAGTAAGACCAATCACACAGGAAGGGTTTTCATCCCAAAGTGAATAATTCAGCAACCCAATATGCCAGAACAGACTGACGGGACTCTTGTGGCCGAGTGCTTGAGTAGTGGCCTTGGCAAGGTGATCCTTACCATGACCAGTTGGTCAAGCCACCAACCATGCCTGACTGCTTCCCCTTGGATCATCAAAGTCATCCCACCCTTGCCGGAGCCCCAGTCAGGAGCTGTTAAAGGAAGAGTGACATATCCCATGTTGGCTGAGCAGGAGCAGCTCCGATTGCTGGACAAATGATCAACAATTCTCAGAGGAATTGTGTGAACTATGCTTTGCACACCTTCAAGTAACAACAACTGGACTCAAGAGAGTCCAAGGAGAGGGCACTCGCTACATCGCTGACCACTTTCATATTGCTTGAGCTGGTAAGATTGCAATTGGAACTGTCGCACCCCAGGGGACTGACTGCTACCTGTGCTGCAGCACTATAGACACTTTTGACTAATAACTAAAGAGTCAAAGGGAAACTCTCAGCAGCTTAGCTAGGCCTTTGGCTGCCCATGGCGATGACCTGCATTTGCCACCTGCAGCAGCCAAATCTAAGAGCGGCCGCCAACCCATATCGGCCACAGGTAAGAGCGGGTTGCCTGCTGCCAACCCATTGCTACGCCACTCGGAACTCTTGAGTATGGCCTACTATTATGCAGTCCCTGGTTGGGGCCACCAGTGAATGGGGTTTTAGTGACAAATACTAAATTCCCGACCTCACGAGGAGTGTGTTATTGTATATGAGTACTAGCAGCCCATCTCGACGTTGTCCAGGGCTGAAATAGAATGTGTGCAAAGTTTTGTAATAGTCAACAAAATGTATTGGAAGATCACACGGAATACCACATTTGTAGTTTCAGTTGAATCGGGACGGAGAATACATTGTTTTTCGACATTGCCAGACCGTAGCAATTTTGGCAGTGGTAAATGCGAAGGCTCCCTGTTGTAAATTGTGTACACTGAGACTGCAGTGTTTGACATCGTGCTTGCGAGGCATGCGCATGCAATAAGCGAAGCTTGTTCTCCCCGCTGTTAGTGTGAGTGGCTTGAGCCCCTGCCTGAGCATCGGAGCAGTATGCAAAGCTTTGTGATCCCCGCTGTTAGGCTGAGTGACACGCACCTCTGACAATGGCCAGGCCCACAACAGAGTAATGTGAAGGTTTTTGTTTACAATGCCGTTTTCGCTTTTACCAGTTTGCTGTTTGTCCACGCCCCTCTCACAACGCCCACGCCCACAAGGGAGTCCTGTGAAGGTTTGTTTGGCGCGCCCATCGCTGACAGCACAACGCCCACGCCCATAAGGGACTACTTTACCCCTAAGGTTCTTTTACCTTTGTAATGTATATGGTGGCCACTTGTATAGCCTATGTCCATCTGCTGCAACTGTCGTTTCCAATGCTGTATTGGGTGTTGTGATTGGTGCTGTACCTTTTGTGCTTACCCGCCTCAAAGGTTTGGGCTCTCTCTTTATAATAGTAGTATGGATTGTTAATCCTTTGCATGTGTAGAGTTAGAAATAAAATACTTCTTTTTGTTATAAAAGCAAGTATTTGACTAGCCATTGATTTATTTTTCGTACTGTGCGCAAGGCAGGAAACCTTACTCAGAGAGGTGGTCAGGTAATCTGGCCTTCCTAGAACTTCCTCGACTAGAGATGTGTGTTTTTCCTCACAAAACAGTCTTTACATCTATTTAAGGAGGGACATTCACAGCAGTAGATATGGGAAATTATTGGCAGAGCATCTAAGCCGTAAGCACACCCAGTACGTTAGTCAAATGTTTGTGTGCCGGTGTGTTTGCAGCGGTGAGTCATTTTGTGCAGTGAGAAGAGAATAGTGCAACGAAAAGCAGGCTCTGGCGTTCTATCTCTCAGAAACATCTGGATATGAACAGCAGGTGGGTCTTCTAGAAACTTTGATTGTGGTTTATGTTTCTGCACTTTGTCATTTTTTCTTGAAGAGAGCATCTTACATCTTCACATGATCACTGTTGTGACCAGTTGTCAAGGAGGATGGGTCATGCATACCATCTGTGTCAGTTGGGTCCATGCCCTGCCATGGTCTTGTCTAGTCCAGTGTACTCCAAAGATGCCAATGGCAGCTCTCTCTGCTGCCAACCAGGATCTTGGCTCCATCTGCCATTCTGTTCTATGTGGTGACGTGTGGAATTAACTTGGTATGGATGGGACACTTCAGGAAGGAACTGAAAACCACTCTTTACCTCCAAGCCTTCCCTGAGAATGGACTCAAGGACCTGCCCAGATCCTCATCCAGGTCTCTTGAACTACTTTTCTTCCATCAATTGCCAGGTCTTTTGTCCTTCTTTTGCGACTTTCTGGTTCTGCAATGTTCCAGGTGAACCTGGCCCCTCTTACATCACTGCCTTCCTTTGGCTGTGGGTCTTTGCATTTCTCCTTCCTTTCCTTTCCCTTTTGAGTAAATGTGAAGATGTAGAACTGAGGAGCTTAGAAAAGGGGGTGAGGCACAGATGTGTGGACACCCTTCGCTACCTGTGGCTCATGTAGGCAACATGGGCCTCTCTGTGTGAAGCCCACCTTGAGGCTGGTGGCCGTACCTGCTTCCACGCTCCCCACCAGCACACACTTTCTTGATCTATTTTGCATAACATGTTTGTAGAGACCTCACTTTGCCTCTGTAGCAGACCTCTTCCCTTGTCTGAGGCTCTACCAGAACGCTGTGTCATCACTGGAGTCTGTTAGTATTTTTAGATGTATGAGATATGTGCATGGAAATGATGACCCTATTTCGTTGTCGCTTCTCAGTAAGGATGAAATGTGAATTGTCGGTGATGAGCCATACTTTCCTGCATGTGCTCTTTATCATCGCCACAGATGAGTTCGGCTAAAGGTAGAATCAGATCTGAGAACGGTGACACCATACAATGATCATTTACTAGTTCCTTAATGCCATTCCGTGTGTTTTATAAGTTTCTATGCATTGTAAATACTTCCAATGTTTCTCTAACAATTCCCTTCCTCCCATAGGATGGAAATTATTTTGTATCTTCTGCTTTTGGCACGAGTAAAAGGCGAGACAGTCGAAAATTGTAAGCCAGCGCCTTCAGGTAGGAGAAGTTACAATCCTATCAGGAATCGGACGGCAGAAAGCCTGTTTCATAGCTCTGTAAATAAATCATTGAAATGTAAAATAGCTTGTAAAGCGGTTGCCTCTGTTGGAGTTTTAGCTGGCACACAAGAGAGTTTTGGCATGGTATTTTAATTTTAAATGGAGGCGCTGTTTATCTGTCTGCTGAATAAACAGAATGGAGTATAGCGAAGTATCTCCGTGGAGAAATGTGTGGTTAGTGGATAACGTTCACATAGAGTTGTATTATGGTAAACATTGCTCCTTTGAACATGTCTAGACAGATGAAATAATGCTGTTTTGCTTTCATTTGTATTAATTTTTGTTGTTTTTTTTGGGTTGTTCAATCCTGTATAACACAGTAATACATTGCGACAAGCATGTCATTATTAGAGATCGAATGGTCAGAGTGTCATTACAAGGCATTTAGTTTATAATTGACATCAACGGGAGAAGAAGTTTATAAACACGGTTGTATTCTCTTGTTATCGCTTGTGCTTGAAGCGGTGTCTGGTGGCTCAGTGGACTCATGCGTCCAGTGGAGCGGACTGTCTTCAACCTCATGGTCACAGGTTCAAATTCCAGTAGCTCTTTGTAGCCTCTCATCCTTCTGAGGTCGATAAAATGAGTACCATTTGGTAACAACAAAGATCTGTTAATCACTGCCATATACCCTCGGTGAACGTGTCCTTTACCTTATGCCTTTTCTCCAGTGTGGAGAGAGCCCCTACTCTCCCAGAGCTTTGAGTCATAAATATTTCACTGAACCAGTTTTATAGTTTGTAAACTATGGTACTGTAATGTGGGGCCGCCATCTTGGAACAACTTCTGGTTCGTTAAGATAGGAAACTCCAACATGGAGGAGGGAAACAAAGTGAAATGCAGAAGCATATAGCCTAGATATGCGGATGAATGGACAGGGGGCCGCACAGCTCTATAGTGAAGGGTGTGAGACTGGATGCTGTTATGTGTCTTAACTTCCCCTGTCCAAGTCCAGAAAGAATAGCCTTACTGAGCCTGTTGCTGATCTTTGTGGGTGCTGCCTGTCCTGTATAGTGGTTCTGTCTTCCCTGGTGAGATGAGGTCCCAGGGTCAATCATCCATCCGCCTCCTGAGTTTAATGTCTTCACCTTGGGAGCGGACTCCAACTCCCAGAGTGCAACTCTTTTAACACAGGTGCCGCAAGTGAGGGGGAGGCGTGGTCATCGCGCATAAAGCACTGCCTCTACCCCTGTGGCATGGTATATGCGCTGGACATAGCCCGGACCAAGGGTGGACCCTTCTGTGCCCGTCAGTGACCGAAAGAGGCCGGGCAGGAACCCCCACTGACCCTTATTACCCTGCATACTCAACTGGTGAGACTTTGACGTGCTTCCTTATACTAATTTTGTGACTAGGACTTAAAACTTGCTAGCCATAGCAAATTTGTATCTATACATTTGTATATAATTAGGGGTCATATAGTATGACAAAAAGAAAATGACTCACAGGGGAGGGTGTGGTGGGAACCCTGGATGCTTTTTGGTCCCGGGCAGAGTCAACGCTAATGCACGAAATAGCGCTAACAGAATGAAGGTTGTCTATTGAACCTATGGTAGCAGGATTACATCCTCCTTTGTATGTTCAGGAAGTTAACTTACCTGTTGCAAGTTCTCCTTCGATATCTCCTATATCTGTACCCCTGTCATCGGTAATCCTACCACATGATTCCCAGGAAACAATTAAGGAGGTTGCGAGGCCTAAAGTCATTACTGGGGCCCAAAAAGATCAAAATACCCAACCATCTTGGATGAAACTTCATGGGAAGAAAAGGAAGACCATGGCCAATATTAGGCATAATAATAATAAACAATCCATCCCTTTGGAACCAGCGATGAATACTGGGCCACAAACCTTGCTCCCTGAGCTCACATTCTCTGCAGAGGCAGTTACTATTGGCCCTACAGGTTCATGTACGAGTAAGTTCTGGCAAAAGTTGGAGGAAATCCTTACAGTGGTTGTGAGCCCTTTCAAAGCCTCCCTCATTAAAATTGAGGACAAATTAGGAAATCTGGAAAGTCTTATAAAACTCCCTACTGTAACATCACAAGGTCCCAGTCAACACGTCTCTAGGGTGCCACCCAGTCTCTCGGATGCCTCAGTGCATGAACTACCCCAGACCAGATCACTAAATCAGACCTCCTCACCCCTAGGGGCCCCAACTTGTGCCAGCTCCCAAGCTAACTTAGATTGTATTGTTTCTGAAGGTGTTTTTCCCCAAACTCTGGCAGGTCACTCGGTCCCTACTCACTCTAACCGGCAGCCGGGCAAGCTGGGTCCTGCCATTTCAACATCTAATTCCAATCAACAGACGTCACAAAAGGTGACTTTGGGACTGCCGTCTTGCGTGGACTTAGTACCCCAGACGTTAGCAAGGGGGGATCCATGGGCAAAAAGGTACTTCATCTTCCTCCGGAAGATACACCACTTACAATAGTCTTGTTGAATGTTTCACCGCTCCCACAAGGGGAAACTGAACACTGGTCTACCGTACGCAATAAATCTTTGCACTATCTAAGCAGGATAAAAGGCTTGACAACCAAGCTTTTTGAGAATTTAGAATGGCCCGCAGGATAGGGTGAGTGGGAAGTGCCTTGGTTCTTTCTTTTGCATCTCCTGCACTTGTCTGCACAATTATGAACAGGGTAGGCTTTTGGCCAGTTAGAAGCCAGGGGGTCAGTATTGTCCCATTGGGTTTCTTTTTCCATCCTGTAAGACCTTTCCAGCGCAGTACAGAGGGCATCTGTGGAGGTCCACCACCTCTTAAATACCCAATTACTGTTAGTAACTTTTATGCACCTCTCTATAATTTGGATGAGGTAGACTGACTGGCGATTCCCACGTACTTTGCTAAAATAGCAGAAGGGGAGCTTGGCAAGCCTCTGGCTTGTCCTGAAGTTCAGTGCAGTAGGACAGCTAGCCCTAGCATTGCCACCAACTCACTTCCCACCATCTCCGCAAGTAACCATACAGAGTCTACTCGCAGTAATCCCCACATAGATGTTTTGAGAAATAATGTTAGCGCGCTCCGCACCACTGAAGGGTCTTCTCACAGTGTAAGTCACCACCCGCCCACTCTCCCAGTAAGCCTTACTTCTAACAAAGTAATAATAGAAACTAGTATCATTTCCTGGAACATTGCGGGCCTGCATGCTAAGATTTTAAATCCATTGTGGTGTGAGTTTATAGATAGCACTGATATATTGTGCTTGTAAGAAACATGGGAGTTGGAGCCAGTACACATCATTGGCTACATGACTTTCAACACCCCTGCAGTGAAGGGTGTGGGAGGAAGGCCTAAGGGAGGGTTGTGCATGTATATTTCTAACATGCTAGTGGTGGATAAGATTGTTTTTTGCGCTGGGATTGCTACTACCAGATTATTCAATTGTACATAATGCACTCAAAGAGAGTGCTTATGGTAAATTTTTATAATAATGTTCCTGCGGGAGAGCTGGGGACTGAGCTTTTAAGGATTGGTGAGGCCTTGGACGTTATTTGCAATTCGAGCTCTATGGACATTGTGATTATTCTGTTGGGGGATTTTAACTGCCCATTGTGCAAATCAGCTAATTCTCACACACAAAGGCTGGGGACCTTTTTAATGAATTAATGTCCCTATACGATCTGGTGTTTGTGAATGAACTTGTTCCTACCCCAGTGATTATGTCCACGACCTTTAACGGTAGAGGCCTTGCTTCCACCATCGACTTCTTGCTGGTTTCAGATACCCTTCCCCGAGCAAGCTCTCCTTTTATGATAGGGAGCATTGCATTGAGCGATCACTATCCGCTTTGTCTTATGTTACATCTATCTGCTGAAACCTCTGTGTGGAAGAACCAAGCGATGGGTACCGTATAGCTGAATAAAATGAATGGGTATGCTCTTCGTTGGTCCAAAGCCGACCCGGAGGCATTGACCAAACAGCTCATTCTGTGCTGCAAAACTGCCTTTGACATCTGTTTGAATGAGCTTTCCACTGCAGATGAAATAGTCCACTTCTTCCTTGAGATAACCAATGAGGTTAGGTGCTTACTGAGTGTTCAATGCCGTAATGAGCTGAAAACCCCTGGCTGGTTTAATAGTGCTTGCTCTAAGGCTTATTCTAATCTGAAGGTAGAGATTCATAGAAAACTTGAATCGGGTGAGGGGGTAAGGAGGGCTAGAGCATTGTATAAGAGGACAATTGTTGAAAGAAAGAGGTCACTGAAGGAGAAAGCCTGGGAGTCTCTCCATGCAGCTTCTACAAAAGAAGGTCTCTGTGGCCTTTTGGAAGATTTTAAGGGCCAGCCCATGTGTGGGCTGGTGGCCCCTCCATTAAGATTGCGATCCCAGAAAAAGACTGGGTAAGTCATTTTTCTGTACTATATAATGGCCCAGTCTGCGATGAGCAGCTACCCCAGGGAGCTCATTCTGTACATTAATGGAACCTTCATGTAACGCTGGACGAAATGGTCTTGGCCCTTGCCCATAGCCAGGGGGGGTAAGGCTCCAGGCCCCGACGGGATGCCAGTTGACTTATTTAAGTCAAATGTCCTGCTATGGGGCCCACTACTAACTCAGTTGGTTAACGCCAGTGATTGTACTACCTTCCCGAAGACCTGGATGGAGTCTATCATTGTTCCAATATTCAAGAAGGGAAATCGTCAAGATCCTGGTTGTTATAGACCAATTTCCCTTCTTGATTCCATGGTGAAGGGGGCAGGTCGAGTCGTCCTGCAGAGATTACAGGACTGGGCAGCAGAAAATCACGTTCTGTCTGACCTTCAGTATGGGTTTCGGGAGGGGCTGGGCATTATAGAACAGAGTTTAAATCTGGCTATTATCAAAAGGAAGTATACAAGAGCCAAAAAGGGGAGACTTTACTTAGTCTTCGTTGATTTAACTGCAGCGTTTGACTCTGTAATCCATGTCAGGTTATGGGAGATCCTTGCTGACTTAGGAATGGACCCAAATATAATTGTCTTTCTGCAGCATTTTTATGAGGGAGCTTCAGCCAGCGTTAGATATGGGGTCAGTGCACAGAAGGATTTCCTGTTAGAAGAGGGGTCCGGCAAGGCTGTGTCCTGGCCCATTTCCTTTTTAATCTATACATTCGTGAGATGGCCGGGGCACTCCTAAAAAGAGGACAAGATTTTCCTCATGCAGGTGGGAGACCTATACTGGCTCTCTTTTACGCAGATGATGCCGTCCTAATGGTGCGCACCCGAAATGCTTTACAAAAGGTTCTGGACAGCTTTTATACTTTTATGCTTGATTTGGGCTTAAGTATTGATTTTTCCAAGACATTTATAATGAGCTGTGGCACAGGGACTCGTAGGGATATGGGTAGGGACATCTGCCTGGATGGTAGGAAGTTAGCATCAACGAGTACTTTCTCTTATCTCGGTGTCCTTTTTAATCAGAATGATACTTGGACCCGTTTAATTGAGCTGAAAAAACTGGTCTTTAGTAGATCAACTAGTGCCCTTGCCATCTTAGCGAAGAAACTCGGCATGAATCAGCCTGGCGAACTTCTGCAAATTTATAAGGCTTAGTGTATTTCAGCAGCGATATACGGGGCAGGAGTGTGGGGCATTACTGTTAGATTTGGGGGGTCTCTGGTTGGCACAGGTATGCACTTGTGACAAACAGGCACCCTCTCCTCTAGTCAGGGCAAGGAACTTACTCCTAAAAATAACCCCTGCTCACCCTCTAGGTAGTGTGGCGCGAGCAGACAAGGCTAAACTTCAGGGCGTTAGTAGTTAAGCATTCATGACCACATACAGTAATATAGAAATACACCACAAATGGACACCAGACGTTTTGTATATCAAAAATAGGAATTTTATATGAATATTTCAAGTAGACTTATGACAAGACCAAATAACGTTTTATAAATAAGGCCACAATACTTTCGTAGACAAGAGTTCCTATAAAATGCTTAATTTTGGGTCCAGTGCACTTCGCGCTGGCTGTGCGACCCGTTCGTGGAAGTTCGTACTTTCAAATGAATTAACCAAACATTGCGGACCCTGCCGTCCGATGCACACACAGACTCAGTTCGAGTAATACAGTACCTTTGGAATCGTAGCCGGTGACACGCGGGATGCATGTGCAGGTGAAGGCGGGCCCGGGACATAGTCGGCTTCCTTAGTTGAGTCTGGCTCACACAGGCGTCATGGTATGAGGCATAGGAGCGGGACTCTGGGATGCAAGGCGGACGGTCAGGTCCTCTAGACGTTCACGGTGCGAAGTATTCACTTGGTTGTGCGGCGTACGAGGCATACTTCTTCAGTATGCGGCGATGGTCGAGCTGTACCTTCGGGTCTGCGGGGGTAGAAGCGGTGTTCCAATGCGCGTAGGCATGGCACGGAGCTTCCAGTACGGAACGTATGGGCGGCTCTCAACGTGCGGCGCGGCTCTCAAGATTCAGGAGTGCAGAGCAGGGCGGCCTGGAACGTCTCGAACGTATGGGCCGTACGGGGCTTCAGACAGCACTCGGGTCTGATTCCAGCGGGAGGGGCGGTGCGCACAGTGCGGTGCGAAGAGGGCGAGGTGACAGAGTGCGGGCCGTAGGGTGACTGGCTCGAACTCGAGCGGGGCTCACACGAGGTGGAGCGGCCAGGCAAAAGCGTCACGGCCCAAAGGGGGGCGTGGCGCACTGGAGATCTCGGCTCCGGCGAGGGGGGAACACAAACGGTCCGCAACAGACAGCGAAGGCAGGATATGAGCCAATGGTCCTGGGGCTCAGTTCAGGGGGCAAGCTTGCTTCCAAGCCCTTGGAGATCGTTTCTTTTTAGAAAGGCACAAGTAGATGCAAAAGTCTTTCTCAGTCTTTTCCTCTCCCTCTTGCAGTAAGGCACCCACCAGAGGCCAGTCTCCCAGGTCAGACACAGTAATCCTCCATGCAGCTTTTCCAGGTCCTTCTATTCGGGCAGAGTTTCTTCTTGGCGCAAACAGGATCTGATTTCTTGGGAGCAGGGCTCCTACTTTTATACACAAAATGTTTTGTTCTTGCAGGCCAGGCAGGCCTTTGCCTAATCCAGTCCAGTCCCTGAGCACTTTGATTTGCAGACTCTGGCTTCTCCTTTCAGTGAGCAGGGCAGGGACATCAAAAATTTCGTAGGAGGCAGAGCCAGCATTGAGGTGGCAGAGCACACCCCTATTCAGAGTCAAGCGGCACTCCCCCCACCCATCCTGGTGTAATCTCTCCATTCACCACCTGTCAGCTCCAGCCTGTCTCCTGGAATTCCCCAGCCCTGTCACACCCAGAAACCATACAGCAGATACACATCCGAGCCGAGGCGGGCTGAAATAGTTAGGCAAGCAAATACTAACTTTCTAAAAGTAGTATTTGCAAACACAGCATATTAAAATAAATATTACTAAAAGAGTTCAGGCATACAAAACTTGACTTTCTACCATGTTCCCTGAGCCTTCTGGGATTATAGAGTGTAATAATTCCAGCAGCCCATTCTGGCCTATGAGAACAGGTAGCATTACAATAGTGAAAAACGAAAATGGCTGTAATTTAATATTAGGACATGCCACACACATCAGGGCTTGTCCTACCTTATACTTACAATGCTCCCTGCCCTTGGGCCTACCTTACGGTCACTAATATGAAGTTAAGGGAAGGTTTAGGGACTGAAAAGGGGGTGCCCTTGCCCAGTCAGCATGACAGTACCAGACTGCACACAGGTTCTGCAATGGCAGACCCTTGACACATTTTACCAGGCTGCTTCTCTGGGTGGAACAACCAGTGCTGCAGGCCCACTAGCAGCATTTGAATTTACAAGCCCTGGCACTCCTGGTGCACTTTACTGGGGCCTGACAGTAAACCAAATAAGCCAATCATGGAATCCAAACAATGTACACATTTTATATCGAGAGCATTTGCACTGTGGCACTGATTGACAGTGGCACAGTGCTCTGAGCAGCTAACACCAGCAAAACACATGAGGCACATCAGCAAAAATTGGAAGGGAGACTCACGCCAAGGTGCCAGGTCTAACATGTGTCCCTTCCAGCTGAAATGTGGGGTGAACTACCCTTCCCCTAGAGAGTTCTCATCACTAAGGTGGAAAAATCTGGACAGACCGTCAGCATTGGCGTGATCTGTGCCAGGGCGATGTTCCACTGTGAAATCTATACCCTATAGGGAAATGGACCACCTCAACAGTTTTGGATTCTCACCCCTCATTTGCATCAACCATCTGAGGGGCCTGTGGCCTGTCTGAACCCGGAAGTGAGACCCAAACAAGTAGGGTCTGAGCTTCTTCAATGCCCAGACCACAGCAAATGCCTCACGCTCGATTGCACTCCACCTCTGTTCCCGTGGAAGTAACCTCCTACTGATGAAGGCTACAGGTTGTTCCCAGCCCTCCTCAGTCATCTGTGAGAGAACAGCCCCTACACCATGCTCTGAAGCATCTGTTTGCACTAGGAACTCTCTGGAGAAGTCGGGGGCCAGGAGCACAGACACATGGCAGTCTTCAGGGTGTCAAAAGCTTTCTGACAGGTGTCAGTCCAGATCACTTTCCTTGGCTGCTTCTAGGAAGTCAGCTCTGTCAAGGGGCAACAATGCTGCCATACCCCTTGACAAACCTCCTGTAGTACCCTGTGAGTCCTAAAAAGGCTCTCACCTCAGTTTGGGTTTTGGGGCGTTCCCAAGTCAGGATGGTCCCAATCTTGGGTTGCAGGGGCGCCACCTAGCCGCTCCCAACTTGTTGTCCCAAGTACACCACTGGACCCTGCCCAATCTAACACTTGCTTGCCTTGATCGTGAGGCCTGCCTTGCGCAGTGCCATCAACACTTCCCAGAGGTGGCGCAGGTGTTCTTCCCATGTGCCACTGAACACTGAGATGTCATCCAGGTAGGCGACACTGAACTCAGCCAGCCCAGCCAAAACCTGGTTGACCAACCTCTGGAAGGTGGCAGGGGCATTCTTCATCCCAAATGGCATAACCAGGTACTGGAAATGCCCATCTGGTGTGGAGAATGTTGACCTCTCTTTGGCCCCATCAGTCAAGGCGATCTGCCAGTACCCAGACGTCAAATCAAAAGTGCTGAGGTACCGGGCAGCCCCTAACCAATCTATGCTGCAGTCTTTGGGACCAAGACCACTGGGCTGGCCCAAGGACTGCTGGAGGACTCAACCACCCCAAGAGCAAGCATCTTGGAGACCTCCTCTTTGATGCAAGCTCTGACCCTTTCGGTTACTCTGTAAGCTTTGTGCTTTACAGGCAAGCTGTCTCCTGTGTCCACATCATGGACGCACCAATCTGTGACACTAGGAACCAGGGAGAGCAGGTCAGAAAACTGCCCCAACAGTTGGTGGCAGTCATTCTGTTGCTCAGGGGTCAGGGAGGGTGAGAGGTTAACTCCATCCACTGATCCATCTCACTCTGAGGCTACCAGGAGGTCAGGAAGAGGCTCTGTCTCCTCCTCCGTTCCAGCATATGTTGCCAAGAGCATGCCCACTTCAGACCTCTCTAAGTGGGGCTTTAGGCGGTTGACATTCAGGACCCTCAAGGGGTTCCTGGGAGACTGCAAGTCAACCAAGTAGGCGACAGGGCTCATGCGCTCCACAACCTCAAAGGGTCCGGTCCACTTGTCTTGGAGTGCACAAGGCTCCACAGGGGCCAAGACCCACACCTTCTGTCCAGGCTGAAGCTCTACCAGAGTGTCATTCTGGTCATGCCACCGCTTCATCTCTTCCTGGCTGGCTTCCAGATTTGCCTCAGCAAGTTGCCTAAAAAGCCTAGTCTGATTCCTGAAGGCCAGCATGTAGCTATATACATTCTGGGGAGGATTCCTAGGAGATTGCTCCCAGCCTTCTTTGACCAGACTTAGAGGACCTCTCAAGGGGTGGCCATTCAAAAGCTCAAAGGGGCTGAACCCTAGGGATTTCTGTGGCACCTCGCGGTAAGCAAAGAGCAGGCATGGCAAGAGGACGTCCCACTTACGCCTCATGGGTTCTTCCAGAACCATAATCATGCCCTTCAGAGTTCGGTTGAATCTCTCAACCAACCTATTTACTTGGGGGTGGAAAGGTGTGGTGAACTTGTAGGTTACACCACACTGTTGCCAAAGGGATTTCATAGACTTAGATATGAAATTGGTATCTCTGTCAGACAGCACCTCTAGAGGGAATCCCACTCTAGAGAAAATTCCCATCAGTGCCCGTCCCACCACGGGGGCCGTCACTGTCCTCAGAGGGATGGCTTCAGGGTACCGTGTGACATGGCCCACCAAGACCAGGATGAACCTGTTGCCCATGGTTGTCTTGGGGTCCAGAGGCCCTACAATGTCAATCTCCACTCGCTGGAATGGGGTACTGACCACAGGGAATGACTGGAGAGGAGCCTTCTGCTTGCTCCCACTCTTTCCACTTGCCTGGCAAGCCTGGCAGGTCCTACAATGAACATCTGAGCTCTTGTGCATTTGAGGGCAATAAAAGTGGGTGACAAGCCTTTCATAGGTCTTGTCCTGCCCCAAATGCCCTGCTAATGGCACATTGTGAACCACCCCCAGTAGGAAGGCTCTGAACCTCTGGGGTACCACCAGCCCACGGGGTGACCCAGGTTCAGCAACATTAGGCTCTGAATACAGGAGGTCATTCTCCCAGTAAATGAAATGTGACCCAGACTGATCAACATTGGCCTTGTCTGCAGCCTGCTGCCGCACACCCACGAGAGAAGGCATTCTTTCTGCTCCCTGCAGAATTCGTCCCTGGAGGGGCCTCCTTCCTGTTGCCAATGGGTCAGCTCAGTCTTTCTTTAATAGTGTCACAAATGACCATTGTGCCTAATTCTTGTGACCACTATTTTGGCTTTACTTGCTGAACCTTTTTCACTGAATGCAAGTGGCCAATCTGCTCAGTCTTTGCCTGTACTTGTGTAATTGTTGTTTGTTCTAAACTGTTTGATTTGTTTTTCAACTACTTCACACCTCCCCCTCGTTGTATGGTACAGGACTGTGCCCTACTTTAATTGTTGTTGTTCATTCATCCTCCACTTTATTTCTGAAATGATATAAAAATCCATATCCGGCTGGACATTGGAACTATATAGCAACCTAATATGGTCTATATTTTATTCTCTGTATATTCCTAAATGTTTGCCAAGGACCTTTGTCATTTGAAGTATAATTGATACCCGTGGTCCTCAGCTAGTTTACAGGTTGCCTTGTTTATATAGAAACCCCAATGGGTCAGATCAGGCAGGTCCCCCAGTTAAGCTGTCTGTTCCCCGGTAGGCTCCAGGGCATCCCCCTCAAGGTCTGCTTCCTCCTGGGCCGTGGGAACTTCAGGTACCGGTTTCCCGCGCCTCCTGTGCCTTCTCTGTAAGGCCAGTTCCTGGGCCTTTCCCTCAGGCTCCAGGAGCTCTTGAGCACCCATACTGGCTGCCATTGACCAGGTGGTCATGCATGCCCAGTCAGGTAAAGCCACCGTCTTCAGGTGAGTTGTCTTCTCCACCTTTTCCCAAGGGGAGCTCTCCAAGTCATTCCCTAGCAAACAGTCTACAGGCATGACAGTTCTCACAGCAACCGGAAGAGTACCTGAGACTCCCCCACTCAAAGGGAACCTGAGCCATTGGACACTGACTCTCAGAGTTGTCAGCGTTGACAACACGGCAGTAGGCATGGGGTACAACCTGCTCTTGAGACACCAGGTGCTGCCGGACTGCAGTCACACTGGCTCCTATGTATCTAAGAGCCTCCACTTTTTTCCCATTTATGGTCACCACCTGCCCATATTTCTCAGTGTTGGAGAGCTGGTAGTTCTCAGGGACCATCTCACTGTCTTCTAAAGAGACCAAGGTCATCTGAACGGGGTCCCACCCACCTTGGACTTCTACCTCCTCCCCAAAGCCTATACTAGGCATCTGCCGGGGCGGAGCACCAGTGGGTGCTGGTTTACCAAACAGGCGACACTTGAGATCATTGGCAAAATGACCCAGTTCACCACACTTGTAACACTTTATGAACAGGGCTACCTGTCGGGCCCCAGTCTGTTTCTGGGGTGGGGGAGGCTGAGAACCTTTCCCTTGGAGACTACTTTGGGGCCTTGTCTGAAACACCCTCTGTTTACCCTTGTCTCCCCCACTCTTCTGCTGGGGAACCTGCCCACCCTTGGCGGAGTCTCCCACTTGACCCTTGTGGACTCTAGTGCTGAGCCAGCAGTTCGCCTCCTCAGCAAGCTTCCTAGGGTTAGTCAGCTTGCTATCAATCAGGTGCTCGCGTAGCCCAGGAAAACAATTACTAGACAAGTGCTCACATGCAATTAAATCAAAGAGACCTTGAAAATCATTCACTTTGCTACCCTTCACCCAACCATCCAGTGAACTGCAGGAAAATGTTACATATTCAACATAGGTACACCCAGGAATCTTTGTACAACCCCTGAACCTCTGTCTGTACAATTCAGGAGTTAACCCATACCTGATCATCAAAGCTTCCTTCATGTGGGGATAAGAATTATAAACTTCAGAGGGCAAATCTAGCAGTGTGTCCCGCCCCTCACTAAGGAACCGCCCCCACACCCCACTCCCCAATCTCTCTCAGGGACCCGGTGGAAAGACATGGCTACCTCATAGGCCTTGAACCACTGCCCTATGTCATCATTTTTAATATACTCCTTCACCACATCCTTTGGCATGTACACCCTTGACTCTACCTGCACTGGCGTTGTGCTGCCACCAGAGGTAGTAGGTGCTCTCAGATCCATCTCCCTCATTTCATCTCATGTTCCATTTGAATTCTTCTTTCTTCCAGAGCCATCTTTTTGCTTTCTAGCTCCATTGCCCATTGATTTTCAATCTTGCCAACTCCATTTTGTGTGCCCTGGCTTCCTTCCTGTCTTCCAGTTCCTCTGGTGAAAAGACTCTGCCAAATTCAGGGGTGCTTTCTGGTCGTTCCACTTCCACCGCATTCTCTGGTGCCCTTGATTCTTTCTAGGCTCTCATCACCTTTATGAAATGTTGCTTATTTTTACATCCAGATTGTGAAATTCTGAACTTCCTGCAGAAGCCTTTCAATTATTCCACTGTGTAGCCCTCAAGTCCCTCTTCTTCCCAATCTATGACTACCATTCCAGAGATTACATAGGCTGCCTTTTCCGCAGGGATTGAACCAGGCATGATTTCTTAAAAAATAAAATAGAACTCTGTTAGCAAAAAAAATCAATAGGTCTGTGGCTGCGTTATTGGTCTGAACTCACAACGTGGTGATCAATAATTACTGTACATCAATTATAAATGCAAATTCGAAATCCTCACCGCTGCCACCAATGTTAGATTTGGGGGTCTCTGGTTGGCACAGGTATGCACTTGTAACAAACAGGGACCCTCTCCTCTAGTCAGGGCAAGGGACTTACTCCTAAACATAACGCCTGCTTACCCTCTAGGTAGTGTGATGCGAGCAGACAAAGCTAAACTTCAGGGCGTTAGTAGTTAAGCATTTATGACCGCATACAGTAATATAGAAATACACCACAAATGGACACCAGGTGTTTTGTATTTTAAAAATAGGACTTTTATATGAATATTTCAAGTAGACTTATGACAAGACCAAATAACGTTTTATAAATAAGGCCACAATACTTTCGTAGACAAGAGTTCTTTAAAAATGCTTAATTTTGGATTCTGTGCACTTCGCGCTGGCTGTGCGACCAGTTCGTGGAAGTTCGTACTTTCAAATGAATTAACCAAATGTTGGGGACCCTGCGGTCCGTTGCGCACACAGATTCAGTTCAAGTAGTACAGTACCTTTGGAATTGTAGCCGGTGACACACGGGATGCGTGTGCAGGTGAAGGCGGGCCCGGGACGTAGGCGGCTTCCTTAGTTGAGTCCGGCTTGCACAGGCGTCGTGGTACGAGGTGTAGGAGCGGGACTCTGGGATGCGAGGCGGACAGTCAGGGCCTCTAGGCATTCATGGTGCGAAGTGTTCACTTGGTTGTGTGGCGTACGAGGCATACTTCTTCAGTACGTGGCGATGGTCGAGCCGTACCTTCAGGTCTGCGGGGGGTTAGTGGTGTTCCAATGTGGGCAGGCATGGCAAGGAGCTTCCAATACGGAACATACAGGCAGCTCTTAATGTGCGGTGCGGCCCTCAAGATTCAGGAGAGCGGGGCGGCCTGGTACGTCTCGAACGTACGGGCCATCCTGGGCTTCAGACAGCACTCGGGTCTGATTCCAGCGGGCGGGGCAGTGCGCACAGTGCGGTGCGAAGAGGGCGAGGTGACAGAGTACGGGCGGCCCAGTGGGACGTAGGGTGAGCGGCTCGAACGAGGTGGAGGCGGCCAGGCAGAAGCGGCACGGCCCAAAAGTGGGCGAGGCGCACTGGAGATCACGGCTCCGGCGAGGGGGAAACACAAACAGTCCGCAGCAGACAGCAAAGGCAGGATATGAGCCAAATGGTCCTGGGGCTCAGTTCAGGAGGAAAGCTCGCTTCCACGCCCTTGGAGATTGTTTCTTTTTAGAAAGGCACAAGTAGATGCAACAGTCTTTCTCAGACTTTTCCTCTCCTTCTTGCAGCAAGGCAGCCACCACAGGCAGTCTCCCAGGTCAGAGACAGTAATCCTCCATGCAGCTTTTCCAGGTCCTTCTCTTCGGGCAGAGTTTCTTCTTGGGGTAAACAGGATGTGATTTCTTGGGAGCAGGGATCCTACTTTTATACACAAAATCCTTTGTTCTTGCAGGCCAGGCAGGCCTTTGCCTAATCCAGTCCAGTCCCTGAGCACTTTGTTTTGCAGACTCTGGCTTCTTCCAGTGAGCAGGGCAGGGACATCAGACACTGCAGGAGGTTGAGCCAGCATTGAGGTGGCAGAGCACAGCACTCTTCAGAGTCAAGGGGCACTCCCCCACCCATCCTGGTGTAATCTCTCTATTCACCACCTGTCAGCCCCAGCCTGTCTCCTGAAATTCCCCAGCCCTGTCACACACAGAAACCAGACAGCAGATTCACATCAGAGCAGATGCGGGCTGAAATAGTTAGGCAAGCAAATACTAACTTTATAAAAGTAGTATTTGCAAACACAGGATATTAAAATAAACTTTACTTAAAGATGTATTTTATTATTCTGAGTTCAGGCATACTACACCTGACTTTCTACCATGTTCCCTGAGCCTGCTGGGATTATTGGGTGTAATAATTCCAGCAGCCCATTCTGGCTCATGAGAACAGGTAGCCTTACAATAGTGAAAAACGAAAATGGCTGTAATTCACTATTAGGACATGCCACACACATCAGGGCTTGTCCTACCTTATACTTACAATGCCCCCTGCCCTTGGGCCTACAATAGGGGTGACTAATATGAAGTAAAGGGAAGGTTTATGGATTGGCAAGGGGGTGCCCTTGTCCAGTCAGCATAACAGTACCAGACTGCACGCAGGTTCTGCAATGGCAGACCCTAGACACATTTTATCAGACTGCTTCATTGAGTGGCACAACCAGTGCTGTCGGCCCACTAGCAGCATTTGGATTTACAAGCCCTGGCACTCCTGGTGCACTTTACTGGGGTCTGACAGCAAACCGAATAAGCCAATCATGGAATCCAAACAATGTACACATTTTATATAGGGAGCACTTGCACTGTGGCACTGATTGACAGTGGCACAGTGCTCTGAGCAGCTAACACCAGCAAAACACATGAGGCACATCAGCAAAAAGTGGAAGGGAGACTCACGCCAAGGTGCCAGGTCTAACAGTGACCAATTCTTTCCCTTTACAAATTGTGGAAAATACCTTCCTCTGGTACATTCTTTCCGTCCCTCCTGGCACGTCATAATTTGCGTGTCATGAGGAGCTGGGTCTCCCGTATTTAGCGGACCTTATCAAACTGGAGCCAATACTCCTTTGGCACAGGATATGGGTTAGTGATCAGACCCATTTAAATAAAGATATCTTGCGTGATTGTACTAGATTGGACGGTGAAGTGTAGTGTAGTTCCTATATCCCTTATAGGTTCTGCGCATTGGAATAACATACACGATAGGCTTGGCATAGGAGTGAGGTCTGTATGCCCCTATTATGTATATTAAACCTAATTACTGTGTACCAGCTAGCTCAGAGGCAACTAGAAACTTCTTGAAGACAAGAAGGGAATAGCTTCTGGCAACCACATAACATAAAACCCACATCCCTCAGGATCATGGAAACAAAATACTACTTTTCATTCAGTCACTCATCTCAGAGAAGTACATAGAAGAAACAGTCGGTGTGTCTACAATAAAATTTATTGCAAAGTTGTTATTCTAATACTGGTTATATGTGCGGCGACAAATGTTGGAGAGTAGCAGAGAATTATGGCCAGCAGTGCAGTTAAATAAAAAGGCTTTGTATAGTTCTACCATTTTGCAATAGTAATGAACAAATACATGAAATATAGAATGCATTAGGATAAAGCCTATACTCCTATGATGCCTAACTAGATGTACCTAACTAAAATAGGCATTTGCATATAATTGGCAGGTAGTTGCATGACAGTGTTTTATGAGCTGAAAAAAGTAGCAGCTGCTAAAATATGAAAAATTACTATAGACTCTGTGGAGACAGGAAACATCTATAGTGTCATTAAAAAAATATATATATACTCTTTAGAGTCAGTAGTTACTTATATAAAGCTCTGTTTATAAAACAAAACTCTCATATGCTTTTCCGAAGACCATGCTTTCTTTAGAACAAGAAAAAAATTCAATTTAGAGGGAATGCTTCCAAGCACTCGGTGAAAGTTGAAACAAGAAGATAAAAAATGTGGTTCAGGACATGTTTTGCATACCTAGAGATAAAAAATGCTGGCTGGCAGTCACAACATTCTCGATTCTATCTGCTGCAGTGAACAGACCTTTTTAATACCTCTCATAATCGTTGTGGGAGCACAGAAAAAATAGTGCTGCCAGTAGCTGGTTCTGAGGCAGCCGGTGCTGTAAGCCAAACCTTGGTGTTGCTAAATGAAGCACAAGGCACCCACTGGATTTGCAAGGAATGCTTTGGTTTGATGGTAATACGCTTGGGACACAACCAAGCATGGGACTTCAGCAAGCCCAGTTGTTAAATGCCACTGGCATTTTTCCTTTGGAAGTGTCAGACAGATGATGACCACGCATTCTCCAATGCAAAAAACATGCATTAGAGAACAGGTATGTTGCAGTCTTTCCAGACTGTTCTTTTAAATATTTGAAACCGTGAGTGGCATAGTTTCTGTTTGAGGTACTCCCAAGGTGTATCACACTGCTTGTATGTGAAAGATAACATTTATCAAAAAGGAAAAAGGAGCAATCTGTGTTTAAGAGTGCTATTTTACAAAAAAGAAAAAATATTTCTTTAGCTGATGTAAAATGAAAAATAAAAGCCATGCACAAGCATGGTTTTCAGACTGCTTTAAGCATTGAATTTTATAAAGGAAACTTTTACTACTGTCAGTGTTGGGGCGTTTTTTAAAAAAGGCACGGCTTCCCTACACTGTAGGATTTCACTACCTCTTGATGTTATCTGTACATAACGTAGGTCTGGCCTATGTATACTGAGTCCCTTGGTGACGTTCAGGAATCATTTCTGTGACAGGTATTTGTGTCAAAAGGCCAAACCACCCATACTTTCCTAACTGGGTCTGTCCTGTTGTATTGTAAATGGCATCTAATGTTGCCCCAGCTGATGTGTGTTAACTATCCCACCCCCGTGCGATGGTGTTTGGTGGTGTTTGGCAACGTTCCTACTGGTGTTTAAACAACCACATTTCTAGATGCATTTCAATTCTGTAGGAGTTGATAACCTTAATAAAGGTAACGGGTATAAAGCGTTGCAATATAAATAAATCTCTAACATTTCATGATCCGAAAATGTAGCAATTATTCCTAAAAACAGACATCATAATATAAACTGTATCAGTAACCCAATTTTCAGAAAAATTTACTGAAGGTAACAACATCACTGAATGCAATATAAAAATAAATGAAAATGAATGTAAGTTCAAAATACATTAATCAGAGTTAAAAACTGGATGATTAAGTACATCATTTAGAATACAAAGGCTTGTTCAGGCCGAATACATTTATAAGTCTCTTTTGCATTTGATTTGAAAATGGACGTGGCTTCAGTTTTATGTTTTATGTTGATCCTGTGTTGTAGAAAGTGTCCACTAGAAGTCATACTAAAAGCTAGCTCTAACCAAAGCCAGAACAGAAAAAGATGAACCCAGAAATACCCCATAGTTTTACTTATGGTGAAGCCAGGTTTGTATCTTTTGGAAAGGAAAAGGTTCAAAAGTTTGTACCTAGGCTGGCTGTCGCTTCCTGTTCCCGTGCAGCCATGGAAAACGTATCACAGTCAATAAAATAGCCAGTAGCTATAAGATCAATTGTTGAAATTGCATAGTATTTAGTTGAAGTTATTTCTGCTGTTTTTGTTGAAAAACGTTGAAATGTTGAAGTCAATAGTTGTCTTTTGCTGAAAAAATTTGCACAAGTTATTATTTGATGTTTTTGTTGAAAAACTTTGAAGCTTTTATTATTTGATGCTTTTGTTGAAAAACTTTGAAGCTTTTATTATTTGATGCTTTTGTTGAAAAACTTTGAAGCTTTTATTAATTGATGCTTTTGTTGAAAAAACATTGGTGTACACATTTGATTTTGGCCAAATTGAAACTTGAGTGCTGTCTTGACTTTTATTTTGAATTTGAAAGGTTGGTTCAAAGAGAACTGGTACCATTGCATTGTTGCATAGTCCCCCACTCCATGGATTTGATTTCTCAAACCTGATGAGCCTTTCAGTTTGAATTTTTTGAATAGTAGTGAGAGGGACGTCTACTATTGTGGAATTCACGAGGCCTACTGCCCAGTATTGGCCATATAGGTTTTGGTTGATTCTTTTATTTGAAATTAATCTGGTGTTTTTATCACGGCAGGATGCGCCAAAGTTCAGTTCTTGTTCCTTTCACTTTAAGGACTGGCACATGTATTTCTGTATGAAGGCCCAAATTCCTTTGTGTCCGCGATCTTTTTCTCTCTCTTCCCAGATCCACGACTTTTGGATTCAGACAAGACATGCCGTGATTACCTTGACTTCCCAGTGGCTGCCTGTTTCACTTTGACAGAATCTTTGTTTGTTTCTTTGTTTCCTTTAGTTCCTCTAAAACAGCCAAACGATCATAGATACAGAATGGTTTTCATCCGCCACTGTGCCTTCACATGTATGATTAGGTTTCCACATTTGTAAATGGGGTGACACCTCCTAGAGAGCTTCTTGGCTGAGTGTGTATTGCCCCCTGAATCCATATAAGTGTTTGACCCCACTAATACCCCGCCTAATACCCTAGCTGTTACTGATTGCCCTATGCCCCAGTCCTTCCTCTCCTCTACCTTAATTCCCTCAGGATGGCGTTGGAGAGGAGTACCGCAATACTGCGTCCATCCCTTCCATGGCCTCTCAGTAGGCTCAAGAGCCAAGTGTGGGGCCACAGTCAGGGTGTAACGTTGATTGTGTATCTCCTGTTGTGGATTCGCAAATCTTTCTATAACAGTTTTGAGCGTCAGCCAAGTATTGAGGCCATACTTATAGGAAACTTGAGCAAGGACCCACTGCCACTAAGATATGTTTTTGAGCCACCTCAAAATGTGAGGGGCCGCAGTGGTCCTTTACATGACATGATAAAGTGGACAGTCTGAGGCTGTCTAGCAATGGGACCTGCGCGGGTCTTGTGATGGTGTAGCCTGGCATTTGTTTGCTGATGTTGCAGTTCAAGACAAAGCCAATAGTCTGTCTTCTTCTCCCAGGCCACCAATAGCACTGTTGTAATGAAGAAATAGTAGCTTTTACTCCTGAATGCGTGGTGCCCATGCCCTTGTGTCCTTTAAATGATTAATTCCTGCCTACTATCCATATTTTGAAAATACTCCATCCCCCACTCCAGGAATCTGAGCATATGGAATGTTGTTTGCATCTAACTTGTCGGAGTATTTGAGTGGAAATTTTAGATACTGCTGTGCTGCTTTTGCGTGAAGCAATTACAGCCACCATATTCTAACCGTCTATTCTCGCTGTTGGACGAGTGTGTGCAGCTATGGAAGCTGTATGAACAGCCCCCCATGTGGCTTCAACAGCCAATGAATTCCCTTCAACATGCACACCATTCACGTTGATGACTCAGTGTGTTAATCACATGAGTTTTTGGTAGGTCGTTTCTCAACTCCACTACCTGTTCCCATAATTTTTGTATTTAATTCTGCCAACTTGTTTCATCTTTAAACCCATTTTGTTCCCAATGGTGTAAATATTTATTATATCATTGCACACAGTAAAAGGAATCAAACACAATGAGTGTTGGGAATTCTCGATCCGTTTTTACAAGTGCAAGTATCAGGGCTTTTAAAGCTGCCAACCAAGCCGTGCTATTACCTAGAGGTAGTTTTTTGGTGCAATGAGGACGGAACTTGCCATCCAGCATCTGATATTTAATAAAAGCGGCCGGTGGGGCAGACCCATCAGTGTAGATTTTTTTAAATTCATACTGATCTAGAGGCAAGATTTCATTTGGTAGATGGTGTTCTTTTTCATAATGCAGTAATGCCTGTGTTTTTAAACTTGGATCAAGTCTGCATTCAAAGTCTGATGTAGCAAAAGAGATAGCTCTTTGTATACATTCTGGATGTATGGCTTTGGCTTTAGGAATGTTAGCCCATGTACTGGGTTGACGACAATCATGTCTCTTCCCCTGAGCCAGTGCTCTTTCTTTTACTACAGCCTGAATGGTTGTCAGAATGTATTTATTTTTCTGTTGAATTAAAACTCATTTCTGTGTTTGTGTACAGATGAAATTTGTATGTGAATGATACAGTTTTACCTTTATTAAAAGGTAAAATAAGAGTACCCAAATTTACCCAAAATGATACTGAGTACCAAGTGGTGCTAGTTTACACGTCTGTGTATGTATTTGGAAGCAATAATATCTTTCTGCAGTAAACAAAGAATAATGGTGTGTTCTTATGTCCAGTGTTTGACTGAAAAGTCAGGTTTGAAAAATGTCGTAGAAAGGTTTTACTCTCTTTGTGAAATCAAAAATTAAGTTCTGCCAAAATCTTGAAATCCCAGTACTGATTGGAAGTTGTTTAATGTATTTGGAGGCTGGAGCAGCGCACATTTTTCTAAAAAGTTAGCTGCCAGGCTTTTGCCTTCACTTGAAAACTCTTATCCCAAAAATAGGACACTGAGGTGGGCAATTTCTGATTTTCTCCAAATTAAATTTGTAGCGCCCAGAGGGCAATCCCATAATAATGGTGCTTACCCTGGTCAAGTGTTTCCCTATAAGGTTGTCCGTTTAGATAAATATCACAGAATATCGGACAACACTTCTTCATCAAAGTGCTATAGCAATTCAGTAATTCTTTCAGAAAATACCCCATAGCTGTTCTTATACCCACGGGGGAGAAGACAAACAATTGTCTCTGGGACTCTAATATACTAAATGCTGTTAGGTACCTGTTTTCAAGTGCAAAGGTTTGACAGAAACATCCATTTGAGATAACAAGTGTTGATTTGTATTTTCTCCCACATAATGTTATTCATTAATGCGGCACTATATGCATGTTGGACAGCATGTGTCTTTGTGCAAGTGTTCAAGTGTCTTTAAATGAAAACTAGACTAAATGTATTATCAGTTTTTGCTAAGTGATGCAAGGTATTGTTCATTTGTGAAGTGCATTTCAAATAAACTCCTGGTATCAAGTTGATCTAAGATCTAAGTGACCTGTGTTTTAGCTTCTTGCTTAATACGATATTGTCTTTGAGCATGTGGTGAAACTATTAACATGATCACATGGTGGGTTGAGTCCTCATCCCATCTATTGTGAATTTTATACACTGCTGGAGCTTGGGCTACTGCCCACTCCTGTGCACATGTATGTATAAGGTGAACGGGAACATGGTTAGAAAATTCAGGAAAAATATACTTTCTCCCTTTGGGCGCGACCTGACGAATGGTGGCTGCTAATCTTATTCTGCTAACAGTATATCAAAACCAGACTATAGGTTCTTCGCAAAGAGACCTTTTACTTTCCTGTGTTCGTTCTCCTCTATGCGGAGTGTTATTTCATATAACTTGTGTGGGACGCTCACCCTTCTGTCTGGTATTTCCACGGTGATGTAATCATTCAATTTTGCTGTCCAGAAATTCCTTCAGGTTCTGGTGAACTATTGTTACTTCTGCCGCTCTACCGTAACAATGTCAGAGCCCAATCCCCGTTCAGAAGTTGAGTCCTTAGGATTCTGTGCAAATCTAACTTTGAGACCTGCAACTTTCTTCTTTTTATTATAATTTATTTTTTATTTTTTAAATTGAGGTGTGGCTTGTCTTCTGTTTCAGAAGAGTCCTGAGCATGCTTGTCCCTGGACTGCTTGCACTCTTCTCTGTGTGCTGATTTTCCTTCTCTCCCTGTGTTTTTTATCGGGAGGAATGTGTATCAGTATCCTGATACCTCTATGTTAACAACAAGGACCCCCTGGTACGGATCAATATCCTGGGACAGAGTAAACAATATATGTAGAGTAACACTCCCAGGCATATATTTAAAGCAATTAACCAATAGATTAAACAAACAAACTAGTACAGTTTAGAAAATATACATTTTTAATTTGATTAAAAAAGATACAATAAAAGTCAGTGCATTGATCAGATTTGATAAAAAGATTATGTAGTGATACAAGTGTATTCACAAGAAAAAATTTTAAAATGTATATTTTCTAAACTGTACTAGTTTGTTTGTTTAATCTGTTGGTTAATTGCTTTAAATATATGCCTGGGAGTGTTACTCTACATATAGTATCCTGATACCTGTCAGGTGTCCAGTGATTATGACTGTCGGCCACATTGTAGTGATGTCTGCCAATTTAGGTACGAGCACGCCAGCTTCTGTTCATTATTTAAATTTAAATTAATAGTATTTGCCTCCAAAGCCATTCTTATAGCTTTGGGGGTCTGTAATAGTATGAATCGTCATACTTTTAAGAGTGTGATGATTAGTAGTGTGTTGGTGTTGTCATTGGCATTGCTGCCAGGGGCAATGGATGGTGCAAGCTCTAGTGTCCTCCTGTCGAGAGCCCCGGTGCTACTCTTTTTTTTTTTTTTTTTACAAATTAAGCACTGCAGTTTTCCTAATATTATCCCTATTCCAAAGGTTATACCTCTTTGCAGAGGGCTCCTGTTGAGGAGATCTATCTTGGGACTGAGAATCTTTTCTGAAAAATGTTTTATTTTTATTATTTTCCCACTTCTTTTTTAGAAGAAGTAGGTGTCTGCTTTGAAGTGTCCTTCTCAGGACTGCCCATTAGCTGTGATTTTTAAAAGCTTTTCTGCCCAAACTGTCCCTTCCCAGTTCTGCATATGCATTTTTAATTATTTTGGGAAGTTCTTTTGGTTGGTCTATAAGACTGACCTCTCTTAGGTGTTGGTGGATCGCCACTGAAGCTGCTTCCCCTTTAATGCTAGCTAGTATTATTGTTGATACCTGGTCATAATTACCTAGTAATTTCATAACAAAGCTCCGTTCTGGTTCAACTCCATACTTGTTCTGTATAAGTCGTAAGACATCTGGAACTACTGCTAAGGAAGGAATACCATGCGTTCTGGTATATATGGCAGCAAAGACTGTACCCCAATTGGTGCAGTCCTCATACTGTGGTGATATCCCTATGGGCAAGCAGAGTGTTAGCATTATATGCTTTCAAATGGTGTGGTATTTATAAATACTGCTTTATAACTGGCTGTTTTTCTGAGCTACCCAGAAAGGAGTCTGTTCAGATTTCATGGGCAGTTTACCCATTACTGTGTGTAAGTTTTGTGGAGTGATTTTAGTAGTGGTGCTCTGTGTAGGAGCTGTATTATTTGTAGCTACCGTGGGCTGGACACCAAGTGTCCTCATGATGAGTTGCATCATGTCTCTAAGAGTTTTACCAACTCTTTGTGTTGTAAGAGCAGTGCATCTTGTGGCATTATATCAATGTCAGGATGTGGTGTGTAGCCGGTTAATGTCGGCCATGTAGCTCCTGGTCTACCTAGTGGACCGATGCCTTGTTTTATTTATTTGTTTGTAGGGCACCATTAAACCAGAAATTGTGATTCTGGTTAGTGAGCGGAATCTTAATCTACTCAAAAGGAGTGTAGACCCCTGGGTATTTTTTATGTATGTAAGAATAAAAAGTCTGAGTTGTTGCATTTACTGCTGGGAATGTAACCCAAGAATATAACACATCTGTTTGATAATCTTCGTGTGCCTCTATAATTATCACTGTGCCTTTAACCATGTCTGAGGTGTTTTTGTGTGAGTGCATGCCTGATTTTGGGTGCAAAATGTATTGCATTTGCTTCCTCTTCGTCGTTTGAGACTTGTATCCCAATGACAGAAGCAGCTGCCTCGGCAGACATTGTGTTGTGAAAACAAAATGTCCTAAAAAAAAAAGGTTTTCAGATAAGGTTTTAAAAAGGCAAAATTGTTCGGGAACTTTTTCCTTCAAGCTTGATTTAACCAACAGCCAATACATAGGAAGTTTGCCTACTCAGCTGTGGCGGAATTTTTACCTACCCACTCCAGACGTCTCTGGCGTTTTGTGAGTAGGGTCTCTGAGAATAAGCATGACTGAATTACTCAGATTCTACTCTTAAATAAGTGCCGCAATCACGGTTGGGTGCCATGTAGTGTAGTTCCTATATCCCTTTTAGGTTCTGCGCATTGGAATAACATACACGATAGGCTTGGCATAGGACTGAGGTCTGTATGCCCCTATTATGTATATTAAACTTAATTACTGTGTACCAGCTGGCTCAGAGGCCACTAGAAACTTCTTGAAGACAAGAAGGGAATAGCTTCTGGCAACCACATAACATAAAACCCACATCCCTCAGGTTTATGGAAACAATATACTACTTTTCATTCAGTCACTCATCTCAGAGAAGTACATAGAAGAAACAGTCGGTGTGTTTACAATAAAATGTATTGCACAGTTGTTATTCTAGTACTGGTTATATGTGCTGCGACAACTGGTGGACAGTAGCAGAGAATTATGGCCAGCAGTGCAGTTAAATAAAAAGGCTTTGTATAGTTCTACCATTTTGCAATAGTAATTAACAAATACATGAAATACAGAATGCATTAAGATAAAGCCTATACTCCTATGATGCCTAACTAGATGTACCTAAGTGTACCTAGCATGTGTGTAGGTCTTAGAGAGCCAAGAATCACCCTAGGAGTTAGTCTAACCCCTTTACCTTAGTGGGACTTCATCCTGATCTTGAGCTGGACACCCACAGATGGGTGATAGACCTCTGCCAACTGGAGCTGTGGCATGATGCAGGTTGCAGTGCCTTGGGCAGAGTGTCGCCCTGGAAGTCTCTGTCTCCTCTGGTTTGCTTGGGCAAAGGGAGGTATACTTATACTGGATAGGTGTCTTGGATTGACGTAATGTTGGTCAGAGGAAGATGTGTTCTTGGTCTGTTTCCAAGAATTTATTGTGACGTAGGTTAGTCACTGCTGGACATGGAGATTACGTATTTAGGATGGACCGTCTTCTGTGCACAGAGCACACAGTGATCAGATAAGGAGACAGCCTCTCTGTTTGCTCGTTATTTTAAAGGGAGGGCTAATCTAGGTCAAAGGGCCTGCCTGTCTCTGTGAAAGGGCCTGCCTGTCTCTGTGAAACAAAGGATGTGTGCCTCTGAGACACCTACCTATGTTAGGGCCTCAATTTCGTTTATAACAGAAGTACCAACAAATAAATCAGATCAAATAGAGCTATACTTACTTATAGCCCCCAATACCAATTACCAATAATCAGTCAGTTGGCAGTGTAGAAAGTTCAATTGTTTATTAAACAACAACTCTGCCAGGGGAGCCTCTCGCAACCTAACCCCTCGAGGTCGGCCGAGAAGACTACTGGCATATTATCGAGAGACCACATATATACTGTTACATTTCATAGTCGTTACCTAGGAAGGAAAAATACAAGTTGGTACAGGTTGTTGCAAAGGAAAGACCATATATGGGACACAAAGCATTCTCAGTTTAGCTCAGCTCGTTATAGCAAGGTCGAAGTGGGTGACTCCCTTCTGCCAGCTTTTATGAGAGTCTACACAGCGCCTCCTGGTATGTGCTTATCTGGCCTACCCCCACCTACAACCTTGACAGGCCTAACAGGCAGATGCAGCAGTTTGTTACATGTGTCCGACTGACCAGGAATGAAAACGGCTCTTGCTAACTGTAATGATAGGTTTCCACTGATGCTTCAAACAGACTAGGCCACAAAATGGCGCCGGCTGAGACAATCTATATTGTCCAGCAGAAGACGAATAAAAATATAAGGCGTGTACTAATCCCTAACTTAATATATATTCGGGTATATTAAGGTTCAAACATTCTTATTAAACTAGGTAGGTACATCACGCTCATTTCTAACTACTGCTACGTGTCTTTGGTTCATTCATAGGGCCTAATTCTGATGTCAGTTCCTCAATGGGGCGTTGAAGATTCCCTGGCTTAGGTTTATCTATAGGTTCATGAATGATCCTGGATACCCAGATTTTTATTCAAACCCCAGCTCTATGGCTCGAATTTCGAGAAAAACCCTGAAGATAGAGGGTCTTGAAATGTTGGGTTCTTTAAGAGTTACAGATGAAGCCTCCAAACCCACAGTTATTCAACATCAGTTAAGGCTTCCTTCTTTGGATATGGAACCTTATTTATATTTTGTACCAAGTGGCTATGACAGAATGCTCTTGATAAGATTTAGACTGGGCATGGTACATAGATTAGTGACTACTCCTAAAATTAATGACTGGTCAAAATTGTTACCCCTGTGTCTGTGTGATTCCCATTCAGAGCAGTCCACTATCCACCTGGTTTTCTTTTGCAAGTTGTTCTCAGAACTAAGGAAAATTTGGCTACTACCTCTTTTAAGACAGCAGGGCCTAAGGCAATGCTACCCAGTGCTTGTTCGTTTACAACTTTTAGAGAATGAGCACGTGGCCTGGATGGTATCCAAATTTTTAAAAAAGGTCCTGTGGCAGAGGAAAAGCATGTTATTCGAGCCTTTGGAGGTTATTTTCTTAGGTGGTGCAGTGGGATTTGAAATGTTCTTGGATTTTAAATGATGTACATTTTGAATGTTATATGTGTTTGGTATTTTACCTTTTTTTTTACTTGTACATTTTCACAATTATCTTTTTATTCTAATATTTATTGAATGTGATATGTGCTTTTATGACTGTAATTATCATGGTCGAATAAAGCTAAATATTTAATTGAATTGAATAGCCACTTAGGAAATACTGGGACATTGATAAACTAATGGAGCAGCCTAGAAAGGACAATCATCTTTGAGAGAGTGACACCACCTGCCAGGGCCAGCTGCAACCTCTGCCAAAACAGTATTTGAATCTTGAGGGCTGTAAATGGCCACTGTAGATTGCTGACAAACAAATCCTTTTGGAGAGGGATAGATGCAAAACCTGAGATACCGTATCCCTGCTATTGTCCAGGTCAATGGCTCTCTGTCTAGTCGGTAAAACCCGCTGTGGGGTATCACAGTTAAGCGGGAAAACACAAGATTTTCTCCATTTCACCCGAAGCCCCGCTACCTGCCCAAAATATCAAAAAGACGCCAGAATCGGGCCACATCATTCATGTGTGCAGAAGATATAGTAGCATGTCTTTCACATACAGGGACACTACATACACTGCACCGTATTGTTGTCTTGAGGCCTATCTATCTCATTGCCAATTTAGATATGTATATTTTATAACTGTGTATTTTTGCCTGAAGGAATGTTAGTTCAAATTGTATAATGTTAGCAGGATCCCTGTATGATTCACTTCCATTGCTGTACTGTGATGAGCAGGTAGGGGATTTGGACAAAATATCATAGACCTAATTTATGGCATATAAATCAAGCAAATTCGCATTCACAAACTGCGAATTTCGGCGTTTGCGAATGCGAATTTGCCAAATGGTATGTATTAAGGGAAATCTGGTGCGAAACAAGGAATCGCAAAATTTGCGATTCCTTATTTTGCAATTGCATTTAAGGAATCGCAAATTTTGCGATTCCTTAAATGCAATGTATGAAGCAAAAAAAATGCTAATTCAAGTTGGTGGTAATTTGCGAATTCCTTGAAAAATGCAAATTTTTGCATTTTTCAAAGTGCCATGTGATGCACATACATGCCCTCAGGGCATGTGTGTCCGCCACATGTGCACCCATGCTTATTTCAGGGGTGCAACAGGGTGTCATTTGGACACCCCTGCTCCTTTGAAATTATTCTCAATTTGCGATTCTCAAAACTGCAAATCGCAAATTGAGAATAACTTCCCATTCATTCCTATTGGCCTCCTGGCCCATAGAAATGAATGGGAAAGTATTCCTTAATTGCGATTCGCAATTTGAGAATCGCGATTAATGAATAGAAAGATTTCACAAAAAATTGCGAATTTGTACATACATCCCAATTTGCGATTCTGAAATAGCGAGTTCTAAAACATAGCTATTTCAGAATCACAAATCAGGTTGATGAGACATATGGCCCCTAGACCCTAATTTACTGGGAAGTAGGGTAGGTAAGCACAACAATTCTTCTTGCTGCACTGCCCTATGTCAATGTGAAAGGAAATGCGATGCATTCCTTTCCTTTACCCCTGTTCCGGTGCACAATGTGTTGATCAGCATCAATGCAGACACCCTTGCACCCTGGTGCAAGGGTGTCTGTGTCGCATGCTGAATTATTTTTGTGCATGAAGGGGCACCTTCCTGCACAAAAACAATCCCAAAAGGCATTGTCCTCTTTCTGTGTGAGGCATAAGGTTTTAGCCATGCCCCAGTAAATCTAAGTAAATCTGAGGCAGCGTCAAAATCCATTACTTTTGCATAAGAAACCCATTACAACGCCCAAGGATTAGCTCTCTGGTGCAGAATAAGGCAAAGCATCATCGTGCGTTGCTTTGTCTTACACCATATCTTTGCAAAGCCATCCAAAGCGGCTTTGCATGGCCTCATATATATGATTGGGAGGCTTACATCTCCACAGCATAAAAAAATGTGATGCTCCGGTGAAAGCCTCTCATAAATAACTACCCAAGTTATAAATATCGGGAGACAGACATACTAGAAACAACATTTTGATAAAAAAATGGCAATCTAAAAATATTGTTATAAAAAAAAGATATATTCTTAGATAAGTAATATGCTGTTAATATTGTTTCAATTATATTGATGCACATTTTTTTTATTATCTTATTGTGTTTTAGTACATATAATATTTGATGTGTTATTATTGTTTTTATAACAGTTAATAATAATTTTTAGTAAAGCAGGCATTTTTTATTTAAAATTAAATTTATAGTGTTGTAGGTTTTTGCTAAGTTGATAGGGGTATAAGGGAGCAAAAAAGTAACAATGAATTGCCAATTAATTATTAGTTGATAATGTATTTGATTATTAATTTTGTAAATAGTTTTTTAGTTCTGTTTTAGGTGTGGTCTGCTAGCTTTGCAGTGGTATAGGGTGAGAAGTTGACTAAGCAATAATGAATTAACAATAAATGATTACTTTATTTAACTAACTATTAATTATGTAAATTGTGTAATAACTTAATATTTTAGTTACATTTCAGATGTCAGAGGTTGGGTGTGAAGGGATAGATGGTGGGAAGTCAAGTGATAAGTAATTAACATTTATTTATTTAAACATTTCTTACTAAATATTAATTGCTAATTAATGATGTATATCATGCAATACTGATTTATTGTAGTTATATTCTAGTTGCAGGTGGCTAGTTTTGTGGCGTATTGTTTTGGATATTTATTAGGTAAAAAATATTAACAATTAATTGTTCACTGTTAATTAGTTCGGTCTCTGATCATCAATTATGTAATTTGGGTGATTCATATGTATTTTAGTTATATTTAAAGTGTGGGCTTCTAGGTTTGTAGTGGTATAGTGTGGGAAGTTAATTATAGTAATCAGAAGTAATTAATAAAACTGTATTTTAATTGATAAATTACCTTTTAAATAATGTAATATTCATGTTAATTTTCTAATTGGTTTGTAATATTTATTACCTACTGGTGGTCACCAGTACGTAGTCATAGTTAGGACAATGTTTCTACAGAAAAAGCATATTTTTACTTGCCTATATATTTGTCACTATTTGACGAATCTTCACAAAAGTTCCCAAATAAAATGTCATAGTGAGTCTAGTTGTGCATGGAATGTTTGTCGGTGATCCATCAAGCGGGGGCTGAGAGAAAGGAGGGTCACAAAATGAGATTTCCAGTGTTAAATCCTCGTAGGAGCTTTGAACATGACTTCAGACTGAAGCATTGGACCGAATAGCACCAAGTTGTGCACGAGGGTAAATTTTGGTTTGCAGATCACGCTTTCAGTTATCTGGTGAAATACCATTCAGTAGCTGTAGCTCTCTTGGGCTAAAGAAAGATTGATGGGGTGCTGAGTGGACCCTCTGAGCCCTAGGGATCACCACCTCCATGGGTCTAAATAACACCTAATGTGGTGGCCTGCGGACCCCCCTAGGCCATGCGACCCACCACCTCCCTCAGGCCAAACAGTCAAGAAAAATATGGGAAAGGGGTCAGGAACCTCCGTTCTGGGCCATATATGGACATACCAGTTAGATCGAATTTGGCAAGAACTTTGACCGCTCCTGCCAAAGCAGAGCAAACACAAACTCCGCTCACAGCAAGTGAGAGATGTGAACCTGCTCCCACTTGCTGGGAGCGAAGTTTTTGTCTCTGGCCCTGCTCACTGTCACGTGGGCAGGGAAAAGGACAAACAATTGCCCTGGCATTCAGGGAGCTGCCTGTTCTGCAGCTCCCTGCATGTGAGAGCAATGCGTGATCCCGCAGGAGGCAGGGAACTGGCTGGGACCACGGGGGTCTTGAGGCTCCTACACATGGTTTGGGAGGAAAAAGGCAAGAAACAAACAAAACAAAAGGTCAGACCCAAGCAGAAAAAGGCAGAATAAACGTCAGAAATGAGCAGAAAGGGGCAAAATAGGAATCAGAAACAAGCAGAAAGAGGCAAAATAAATGTCAGAAACATGCATAAAGAGGTCAAATACAGGTCAGAAATTAGAAGCACCAAGCAACAAGCACATAGAGGCATATTAAAAGTGAGCAGAAAGAAATGCAGAAAACTTTTGGTGGGCAGTAAACTCCGCTCCTACCGGTGGAGTTCGCAGAGTTTTGCCACTCCGTGCTCTGCTTGGGACCCGGCAAAAACTCCACCAACCATGGGTGGAGGAGAGTTTACTAACGCACTAACCCCTTGACTTCATCCCACAACCAGTACTGCACCAAGAGGCATGTTTGCAGAGTGGTAAAAACAGGAGATGGCCTTCTGATGAGGTATCAGCAATCTTACAGCGGGTGACCTAGTTATGGCATTAATAAGGGTTCTTGACCTCTGACAGCCCTTAGCGGCCTAGGAAACTTCATCCCCAAAAGGCGTGAAGGGTGACATACGCCGAAACCAACCCCAGGATGCTTGTTTCTGGTCCATTAAGGACCTGTCTTGGCAGTTTGGGCTAGACTGTGTCCTTGAGGAATAGGATCAAGACTGATTTGCATATGGCTTGGTCCAAACTGGGGTGGTGTAGTGGACAAAAGAACAATGGATTTAACCCAGATCTCTTCACTGTGGGAGAATTTTTTAATCATTCAGCATTCCGTCCATCATTTCTTTTAGTTACACATATAATGTAAGACGTGTGATGCAGCTTCTACTTATCTAGTCACCAAAATTGCACATGCACTAGTTATATAATTAGCTAAGCAGTACCCATACACGTTTGCAATTATGCTGCCACTATATGTGCAGTCATTCATTGGCCCATACACTACTCATGCGCTCATCCAATCACCAATTTAGTACGAATGCACTCTTACAGAATCGTCCCCCAGCCGGACACTCTTCAACGTCTACATGGCACCGCTTGCCAACATTGTCCGATCGCCCGACATCAACATCATCTCTACACAAAGCCGATCCTCTCCCACACTAAGGCCCCCACCACCGCCAGAACCAACCTTCACGAGGGAATGAAGGCCATTGACGAATGGATGATGAACAGCCACCTGAAACTGAACTCGAACAAGACGGAGGTCCTCATCCTCCGTCCAACTCCCCCCCCCACCTGGGACGACTCCCGGTGGCCAACCACGCTGGGAGCTGCACCCACGCCCACCGCAATCTGCGGTACATCCTGGACTCATCGCTGTCAATGACCCTCCCCCTGCTTCAACACCCTCCACATGCTCCACAAGATCTACAGATGGTTGCCCACCGGAAACAGGAGGATGGTCACCCATGCCTTCGTCAGCAGAAGACTACACTATGGCAACGCCCTCTACGCGGGAACCTCGGCCAAACTCTAGAAACAACTACAACGCATACAGAACACCTCTGCATGCCTCATCCTCGACATCCCACACCAGAGCCACATCACATCCCACGTGGAAGACCTACACTGGCTCTCGTCAACAAAAGGATCACCTTCAAGCTCCTCACCCACGCTCACAAAGCATTCCACAACACCGGACCAGCATACCTAAAGGAACGACTCACCTTCCATACCCCAAACCGCCAGCTTCGCTCTTCTGACCTCGCCCTTGCCAATGTCCCCTGCATCCGACGAGCGACTGCCGGCGGCAGATCATTCTACCACCTTGCCGCCAAGACATGGAACACCCTCCCCATCCACCTGCAGCAGACCCAGGACCTGCTGACCTTCAGGAGACTCCTCAAGACCTGGCTGTTTGAGCAGTAGCAGCAGCCTCCCAGCGCCTTGAGACCCTCACGGGTGAGTAGTGCGTTCTAAAAATGCATTTATTGATTGATTGATTGATTACACTACCTGTCCACCAATGCAATCACCCAGGCTGTACCTATGCAATCATATAACCAAACAGGCTCTACCCAAGCTGGCTTACTATCACTCAAACACTAGCTATAAGTCATACAATACCCTAGGCACTACCTATGCACTCTTTCAATCACCCAAACACTACTCCGACACTTATTCAATCACACATATTTTACATATTCACTGATCTTATCACCCAAACACTACCATTGCAGTCATACACTCACCATGGTACTGCACAATCAGTATTCCAAAAAACCTGACACTACCCAACCAGCCATACAATCACCCAGGTAGTACCCATGCATTCATACAAATGCATTCATCCAATCACTTAGGCAGTACCCATACACGTGCCTTATCTCCCATGTCCAATCTATACATTTATCTAATCACCAAGATACTGCTCATGCACTCATGCACCACTCATTCAATTATCCAGCCAGTATCCTTGCACTTATGTAAACACCCAGGGACTGTACATGCAGTCATTCAATCACCTAGACACTACTCACACACTCATCAATGTACCCAGACACTACTCATACACACAGTCAATCTCTCAGACACTGCTCATGCACTCTAACATTCACCCACCTACTATCCATACACACATCCAATCACCCAGGCAGTGGTCATGCACTCATACAATCAACCAGGCAGTACCCATGCATTTTTTCAATCACAGAGGCTCTACCCATGCACACAATTAAACTCCCAGGAACTACTCATCTACTCTTACAACCACTCATGTACTACTCATGCACTCATGCACTACTCATACAGTTACAAATCAGCCAAGCAGTACTCATGCATGCACCCATTCACCCAGGCACTACTCATGTACTCTTATAATCACTCTGACACTAATTCTACACTCATTCAATTTCACAGAGAGTAGTTATGTATTCTTACAATCAGAATGGCCCTACTCATCCACTTAACTAATCTTTCAAACAGTAATCATGCACTCATCACATAAAGATGCACTTTTACACAAACCACTCTCCAAGACACACATTTATCCTTGTAATCAGTTTCACAACATATAATTTTTCTAATTTTAACCAGAATAAAAGGTTCCATAAGAACCTTTTGAGTTTCTTTGTATTTTCTAACTATTTTTAATTTGTGCAATCTTTGAAACGAAGTGGTTTCAAAAATCGGTGAAACATGAGGCTGGAAATACAACATTTTTTTTACATTTGTGTCCTTTTAGAAGAATAAAAATATTATAGATTGATTGCTCACCAACACATAAAATTACTTAGCATTTTCTACAGTGCACCCCAGCATCTCCCAACTCAGGGAAGATCTGCAGCTGTGATGCTGGTAGTACAGCTGTACCAGATATAGAAGGATAATCTAATTCACCTTGTGCAGCTTGGTCCCTCTTCTCTCTAGCCATAAAATCCCTTTCAAGGCAAGTTGGATGCATCATCTGCCGGCGTTTCTTCATGGACGATGTCCTAGAGGAATATTTCTTCTCCTATTCTCTTGACAAGACCTTGACACATAGGGAGCAGGTGACCTTACTCGCATTTACCTTTTTCTCACCTACACAGATATCGAAAAAGGACAAGCAATGCTTTCTTTCCTTTTCTTTACTGGGTCTTAAACCTCTTCCAGCTCTTCTTCTCCTTTTAAATGTGACGATGCCATTTCCTTTTTGAAAACCATCAGGTCAAAACACCAAAAAATATAAAATAAGGTGCAGACAATCCAAAAAGGTGTCAACAGATACAGACACACCCAAAAGAAGAAATAAACAGGTATTGGATCTTCCTTCTAACAGAATGAAAAGCTGTTTAACCAATCTATATATCTAAAGTAAAATAAATCAGAAATAAAACATTCTGCAGCAAGACTCCAAAATGAACACTTTTCCAGAACTATTATATATTGGACCAGAGTCTCCATGCTATTATACCCAATTGTGTTTCCTTTAGGCCTGGGCAACAGAGAAGGCATAAAGCATCTGATTCATATTGCAGTGAGAAATTAAGTCACAGTCAGCATTATTGCCAAGCATTCCCATTCAAATTGGTCTTGCCCTTTAAGGGTGCTTTTAAACTCCCCCTGCTGCATCCAGTTTAATCATGCGAATAGGCTGAGGATGGAGTGGATTCTTGGATACTTCAGTTTACAGACTGACAGCCTGGATTAATTAAGAGGTTTGCTTCTGTATATGGAGTTAAGTTAAACATATACTATTATACACCACTACGGAAAACGAAGTACAAACCTTTCACTTCGGAGAGGAGCAATTCTTCTTTGTTGTTTATGTTCTTCGTTATATAGTGAATTCCTTCATATCACTTTTAATGCTTTTTTTTCCCAAACTAATCTGCTGGTCATTTCCTTGAAATGGATTTGAAAGTTGTGTTAACTAGATGTGTTGGGTAATTGAACAGTACATCCACATAGCAGTCACATGTTCAAAATATCAAATAATGTAATAACCACATAGGAAATGTAAAATAAGGTTAATAATATGACTCAATATCTTCGGGTACATGATGTTCCTGTTCAGGATGTTTTTCCTAAGTTGTATTTTTCAGACCCTTTTTTTTTAGATATATGTAGCACAAATTCGAACCCAAGGTCTTGGACCTCTTTACATGAACACTAGTTACATTACAAAAGGTTGCATGTATTGTTAAGAATGCCAAGTATCACAGGATGAGGTTTTACTGACAGAAACCAAGAGCACAACTTCTAGAATTCATTAGGCACCTGTTATATTCGCAAGTAACATTGAGTAGATGGAACTGGCACTGCAGGGTTGTATACATGTATTCCCAAGGTGTATAGTCTGCGTGCTGCAGGGGACTCGCTGTCTGTACCTCACAGCGTGGGTATGGAGCAATATCGTATGGGGCTTCTGTGGTAAATAAATAAATAATACCTCTCTTTTTGAATGCATAAATGAATAACAGATAGCTCAATAAATAAGAGTCAAGATTCGAGGTAGTAGGAGTTTTGCAGGTTTAATACAGCATAAGGACAGGAACAGGACAACCTGCACAGGAATAGGATGGCAAGCGCTGCCGGGGGCAGGATCTGGAATGGCTAGGCACTTTTAATAACAGTACATGAGCATATATACATAACGCAAACACATAGCATTACATTGCAATAGGCGTAGCAGTGGGTGGAGCAATAGGCATGACGCGTAGCAGTCGCGAAAGATAAGGGTGAAAAGAGGTGTAACAGGGCGTATACATAGACATGTGATGCAAACGTAACAGAATATGTCATGAATGGGGTGGAAACCATGGAGGGGGCTACCTAAGGAGCCGGGACCTCTAACCTGATGGTGCGCGCAAACTGGCAATGACGTGTTACTAGGAGAAGCTGGGGGCTATGAACTCTGTGCTAGGAGCAGAGACTGAAGTCTGGAGAGTCAGGGCGACATGTACCTAAGTAGTATCTAGTATCTGATGTTTAGAGAACATGTTGATAGAATCCAAAAGTTATCGGGGTAAAGGCTAACAGACTCTAGGACTGGAGCATGCATTATTCTACATGTAGTGCGTGATGAAGAATATTAAATGACCATTAAATGCAGTATTTCTCTTACATGGAGACGTAGAGGCTAGACAATGACGGAAACTATTGATGCGATTCAGTAGCTTTAGGAATGCAGAGAAGGAGGGCTGTACTGATAACTCGAATCATAACATACTCTTGGCAGACTCAGAGGCAGAGCCAGGCTGAACCGGGCACTGTGAGGCTGGAAGTAAGTGAAGGGTCGAGGATACAGGTGGGGGCTGTATCGCTCCTCAGCGAGGGCTTCAGGAGACAGGAGCTGAATCTGGTGTCCGGGCCCTTTTGAGGCCTAGAAACGGGGACTTTACAATGCATTAACGTGCACACTGAGAAACGTGGCAACGTAGCTTTACATAGGCCTGATATTCGTAGTATTCACGAGAACTGGAAACTGGCATACTAGAGGTGGACACAACTATAATTGCGTCTTTAATCGAACATGGGGAATAACATATGCATATTAATCATGCACACATAACATATGATGGAGGACGCGTAGGGACACAGGACATGGCATAATTTACTTTTCCACATTCCCTCCTTGTCACTACGTTTCCATCAGGAAACATCAATATTCATGATACCATCTATTATTTCATACAGTATCATTTGCTCGTCTCGAATTCTTTTTGAACGGGATTTAGAACGGGACCTAGGACTAGGAATACAAGATGTAGCACAAATGCCGCAAATCGCAGGGCCACATTGTATACAGAGGCAGCAGCTGAATATGATCGCTACTGCAATACCTAGAAAGGACAAGACTTTCCATCCCCAGGCGGAAACTATATTCCAGAACCAACCGGACCATGTCCAGGTGCCTGGATTTTGGTGTAACAGATGGGCAATTTTATGAAGTCTGGTTATAGCTGAATAAACAGACGGCGCGTTATTTGGAATGAAAATGCAGCAACTAGATCCGATGACTCTACATGCCCCGCCCCTATCGGCCAGTATGACGTCAAGGACGAGACGATTTTGCAAAACTACAAATCTCATAGCAGATTGCTCTTCGGTTAAGTTACCTAGGGCAGAGGCAGTCTCATTTACTACAGCTTCAAGGGTTCTGGTTAACCTACGGATTAGCTTACTATTCTGGATAGGTCCTATAAAGAAGAAGAAACCTCTATTGAAATCTGTATACTGTTCTAGAGCAGTTTCAGTATAATCGACAATTGGGGACTCGATCTCCCTTCTATGTCTAATGTGTACTAGATGTGTGTTTCTATGATAATCAGATGGGGCTAGGAAAACAGGTGGCAGTAGGAAGGCAATGTAACAGGTTCCCTCCCAATCAAGGGGCAGACGAACATATGCGGTTTGACCACAAATAAAATATGAATGACGTGAAGCTTTGAAAATAGATTTCCCACTGTCACTATACTTGACAATAGTAGTACAATCGCTATGTCCTACGTGTGTAGAACCATTATTTCGGACACATAATTCGCCTTTGACTGGTAGTACTGAAATTGCAGGTAAGTCTGGAGTAGTACCAGACTGAACATTCAGGACCATGAAATTCGAAGAATAATTACCTAAATTATACACTTCATTTTCTAGATCTAACCCGGTTCTGTGGGGGAGACCTTGCTTGTCTGGAAAACATGTACTGTTAAGAAAAGACATATCTGTTGAGGATGACGTTAACGTGGACCATGCTCCACACGAACCATTATGTGAAAAAGGATAAGGAAAGAGTGGCAGAACTCCCTTCGGTGTCTGAAAAGGGGGGAGTCGACCACACACCCAACAATTAGTGGCATTGCTGGTCTGGTGTGAATAATGTAACATGCGGATAAAAGAATTATTTCGCATAGCGAGGCGGTAAGAGAGTTCATGAGGAGGCAGATCACTAAACGTGTGCTCTACCGTAACATTAGTAGACTTATTTACATGAGAAACTGGAAAATACAGGTAAAATGCATAACTGGTGCAGGAAATCATAATGCTGAGAAATAATATGAAACTTAGAAAAACGATACATCGGATTGAGTTTTGACTAACTCTCTCACTATGGGGGTCTATTTTATACATGTCAGAAACAGTCTAACCGTTTCACCTAGGGGAGGACTTAGACAATCAAACTGGCTGACTTATTTTACTAGACCGGAGTTTCAACTTATACTCCTGCTGCGGAGTTTTCTCTAACAGGGAGGGTGCAGTATCATTGTTCTTTGCGGGACAGTCCTTGAGAATAGTACTTTGGCAGTCTTTCAAATCCTGAGAAATGTTCTTTGAAACGGGCTTCAATCCATAAAATTTCTTTATGTGCGAAAGGTGCACCCAGCCTTTGCGTCCCTCCAACTTCACGGCTGTGCGGGTGGCGAGGAGGACCTGTCGGGGCTCCTTCCAGCGAGGCTCTAGCGGACTTGAGCGGTCAAAATTTCTCACTAAAACCATGGATCCGGGAACGATTTCATGCGGTGCCACCTCGGTATTGTCTGGAAATGCGGCGGCAACCTGTGAACGACAAGAGTTGAGGGCAGACATCAAGGAAGCTAGGTAATCTGTCAGCATATTACTTGAAACATCGGTAATACTTCGGGGTCTGGGTGTACCCCACATGTTAGGGGGGCGGCCGAAAACGACCTCATACGGGGACAGACCTGATCTGGAATGTGCGACCATGCGCATATAGAACAAAGCGACTGGCAGAGCTACTAGCCAGTCCACACCTTTCTCTTTACATACTTTGGCGATGCGGATTTTCAGGGTCTGGTTATGTCTCTCTACGAGACCTGCTGCTTCAGGGTGGCGTACACAATGGAACTTCCACTGGTACCCTAACAAAAAGGAAACATGCTTCATTAACTCTGAGGAGAATGGCTGGCCGTTATCAGAATATACGACCCTAGGGAGTCCATAACGGGGGAAGAACTCACGAACCAACTGCTTGGCAGTGGTCGCGGCTGTGTAATCTGGGACTGGATATGCTTCTGTCCACCTGGACAAAGCGCATACAACTACGAGGACATACTTGAAACCTCGACATCGCTCCATCTGAATATAATCCATCTGGAGGACTTCAAAAGGGTGGTCAGGAGGTTGGAATCCACCTTGTTCCACCGGGACACTTTTACCTGGATTAAACTGACAACATATCATACAGGTACGGACTTTCTGCTTGGCTGCAGCTCGTAAATGCTTGTTGAACCAAATGTTCTGGATACTGTCTAACATAGCTTTTTCTCCTAAATGTGCTGGACTATGTGCGGTATTGATAATGACTTGAACCATAGAGTCGGGGAGAAACCATGTGGCTTTTCCCTTCGTCACCCATCCTTGATCTGTCTGGACCCCTCCTTGTTCGGACCATTTCTTGATTTCTTCGGGAGTAGCATGTAACTGGATATCTATGACATCTTGAGTAGGGTCCTTAATTGTCATACATGTAGTCGGATCTAGAGTGTGTGTCATGTTAACTGGAATGTCTGGAGTCTGAGCTGTAAGCTTGGCTGTGCGATCTGCTAGATCATTACCCTGGGAAATAATGTCAGTAACTTTCGTATGTGCTTTGCATTTCATGATAGCAATGGATGTCGGTAAATGTATTGCATCTAACAGAGCTTGAATAAGGAGACCATGCTGAATCTTGGTTCCATGAGAAGTCATGAAACCTCTCTCCTGCCAGAGCACTCCAAAGTCGTGTACGACTCCAAATGCGTAGCGTGAATCTGTGTAAACATTAACTTTCAGGTTCTTGGCGTGTATGCAGGCTTGTGTCAGAGCAACTAGCTCTGCTGCTTGAGCGGACAGGGTGTCAATACGGTGTGTCTCAATAACTTCAGTGTCAGTGGTCACTGCATACGCGGCGACTAGTTCTCCTGTACTTGTTCTCATGCATGAACCATCCACATAAAGTGTCAGGTCAGGGTCTGGTAACGGAATATCGGTCAGGTCTTGTCTTGGCTTTGTCGTAATGTTGACTACTTCCACACAGTCATGTGTGGCAGGATTTGGATTAGCTGATGGTAACAGTGTAGCAGGATTGAGAACGTTGCAGCGTCTGATTTCTATGTGTGGCTGAAACAGTGTCAATTCATAACCTGTTAAACGTGCAATTGTCAAGTGCTGGGTCTGTGTTCGATTTAAAAGAACTTCCACGGAGTGTGGAACTTGTACTGTCTGGGAGTGTCCTAATACTATGGAATCACTTTGTCTGATAGCTAGTGCTGTGGCTGCAACTGACTTGAGGCACGCAGGCAGAGCCTGGGCTACAGGATCTAATGTGCTCGAAAAATAGGCACATGGCTTGTATTGTCCTGCTTGATCTTGTGTGAGAACAGATAATGCTGTACCTTCACGTTCTGTGACGAAAAGTGTAAAAGGCTTACTGTAGTTTGGTGTAGCTAGAACTGGAGCTTGGCATAAAGCTTTCTTTAACTCATTGAAGCTAAGTATGTGTTCAGATGTCCAAGGGAGAACAGTCGGTACGGCTGCCTCCTGTGTCGTTAACTGTATCAGTGGCTTGGCTAGAAATGCATACTGAGGAATCCATTGTCGGCAATAAGAAGTAAGGCCGATAAAAGCACGTACCTCCTTCTGGGTCTTGGGCTGAGGAAGACTCGCTATTAACTGAATACGGTCAGGTGTCAACTGCCTACCCCTCTTGGACAGTAAGTGTCCTAAGTAGACCACTTGCTGGACACAGAATTGAAGCTTCGAAGGGGACACCTTGTGCCCCATCTCGGCTAGGAAATACAGAACTGTGAGGGATGCTCGCTCGCAAGCACGTTCAGAACGGGCTGTGATCAATAGATCATCGACATACTGGAGCAGGGCAGTGTCAGTTGGCATGTGAACATTATCAAGTTGTCTCTTAAGTGCTTGACTGTAAATACTAGGGCTTTCTGTGAAACCTTGAGGAGCTCGTGTGAACATATAGCTCCTTCCATTTAAACAGAATCCGAAAAGAAACTGGCTGTCTGGATGAATGGGAACACTGAAAAACGCGTTCTTGAGGTCGATTACAGTAAAGAACATGGCTTCGGAATCAATGGCTGTTAATAGGGAAGAGATATCTGGGACCACTGGGTACTGGGGGAATAATACATTTATTAAGTTCTCGTAGGTCAATCACTAATCGATATACTGGGGGTGCATTCGGATCAGTACGTTTCATGACTGGAATGATCGGAGAATTGCATATATTGGAGTCAGTTTCTACAACCACTCCTTGAGCGATGAGCTCGTCAATAATTTTGGATAAGGCTGCTACAGCCTCAGGTGGCAATCTGTACTGTCTGATTCGTGGTAACACTACACCTGGCTTGAGAGTCACACGATGGGGTGTGATTTGCATGTAACCTACATCAGTTGGACCTTGCGCCCATAAATGATGCGGAACATTAGACAATCTGGGATCAAAATCTCGTAATACATAGTGACCCTTAAAGTCACGCAGGAACAGACGTATTCCCTCTGGGGAACAGCATATAACTGCACCTAATTCTTTCAGTGTTTTAATGCCTAATAGATTTTCTGGACATGACTTAGTAAGTAACAGATCAGTAGTACGGGACAATGGACCTACTTCTAAAGTAACTGGCTTTGATATTTCATTTACAATTGGTTTTCCTGAAAATCCAAGGGAAACATTTCTTGAGCCTGAGAGCGGAGCCCCTGGAACTTCGGCGTGGCTAATTGTGGTCCTACTTGCCCCTGTATCAATCAAAAACTTTCTGTCTTTCCCTAATACTTGACTGTGAACATAGGGACCTTCTTGATCTACAGGTATCTCGATGAGAGGCAAGCCTACCTCCCTCTCTAGGCTGTTTCATGAATACGGCTGATACTCTGGATACTCGGACTGTGCATACTGGTACATCTGCTGTGTAACATGCTGTGTTGCAGCGATGGGCTGCGGTGCTGTAACTGTCTGTGGTGCATTCTGTGGCTGAGGAGTCTGTGAAACTTGTTCTTGTCTAGGTGGACGTGGTCTTTCTTTAGTCTTACCAGTAGCTATGTTGTGTTTCAGAACTGCACACTCGTTTATAAAATGACCTGGCTGTTTACAATAATTGCAGCTCCCTTTAACGGGAGCTGCAGGATGACTGGCTTGATTCGGACCCCTCTTCTGACTGTCTTGTGGAATAGATTGTGCAACTAGTACTTTCATTTTCGTGTCTTTCATACGCTTTCTCTCGTGTTCTTGTTCTTCCCTGATTCTATTCTGGTGGTATTGGAGCATCTGTAACATCTGGGACGGGGTATTAGCTTGCCAGGTACTTTCGACTTTCAAAACTCGATTTTTAATTGGTGGACTTGAATTCTCGACTAATTTAGTAACAAAAAGGTGAGGGTATGACTCACTACTTGTCTTGAGGCCACTGTTGATGCTAAAACATTTCTCAAATCTAGAATAAAAATCACTAATGTCTTCGTCTTGTTTCTGTTTACAGGCTGAGATTGCATCCCAGTCTTCCTTTTTCGTTGTTAACAATCTGGGTAAAACTTGAATCAATAATTCAGGTAATTCTTTACATTTCGCTCCAAGACCGGTACCTGGTACTCGTGCCTTATCTTCAGCTTCTAGAACTGCCCAATCTATCTTTTTCTCTCCCACCTCCCATTCTTTTTCCTTGAGCTTTTCATACACCCCTGCGGGCAGCAGAACCTTTAACATTTTAATTATATCTGGATACGTGTATTCTCCCATACGGAGCATGTCTTTTAATTCTCGATGGAACCCTGCTGGATCTTTATCATGACAGGGAATTAATTTTTTCATCTCTAAGAGTTCCATCTTTGTGATCGGCGTGTAAACAAACACTCGTTCTAGTTCGCCACCCGTTCCTCTAACTGGGTGGACTTCTCGTAACGGGTTCTGTCTCTCCATGTAAAATGGTTTACTTTCTGGGGGTGAGACATGAACAAAATGCGGATTCAAAAACGTTCTATATTTGTGACGCTGTTCTAGAATGACACTAATTAAATCGGTACCTAGACCTTTCCATCTATACTGGAGTAACTCGTTCAGGATATCATGTAACGGGCCTGGATCAGAGTGCTGACCCTCATACAATGTAATGAGGTGCTGGATCATATACATACCCACCAGTCGCTGCTCGGCTGGGGGCAGTTTCAGAAACATTTGTGCCACTATTTCGTCTGGAAAAGTGGTAGAATCAGTAATCCATCGGACTGCTGATCGGGCTAGTTCTTGTTCATGCATAGTACTTAACTCACTGTAACCGATTCGTGATTTCAGAATGTGATCGGTAGCTTGAAACACTTGTTCTAGAGAACCTTGTTCTGGTGCTGGATGATGGAAAGTTGACTTGTGTTCTAGGCGTAAATGGCGATCTGGAAATCTAGATTTTCCTACATACGCTATCCTGGCGGGATTCTCGTCGTCTACCTCTTCAGTATCATAGTTACTTTCTTTCTCGCTTACTTGTGCTGCTTTACGCTGTTCGTGTAACTTTATTATTTCTTTACGGATTTTCTTGTACATACTTTCCATAGCACTGATGGTCTTGTGCTTACCCTCGGCTATATTATCACTCCACTTTGTCAGGGTTCTCATTTCGACTTGATCTTTGGACGGGTAATCTTGTTCTCTTATTAAACAATTAATCAAAAACTTTAGTATCATGAGCTGGATCTCAGCTTTCCTTTGAGACATGACTTCGCCAATGCTTTCTGGATCATCCCCTGTACGGATGAAACGATATATTCTGTCTAGATCTTCTTTCATATTCGGTAGGGTGACTAGATACTCGGCCACCTTTCTTACGCGGAATGAATATAAAACCATATTATCCTCGCCTGGGACTGGATCATAGCCGCATTCGGTAAGGGCTTTCCTTATTTCTGCAACAGACTGATATCTGGGCGTGCGCTGTGACGCTTGAGCATGTAATTCGACTGACGTTAAACGCTTGTGTGGCGGCGGGGTTTGAGGAGGACCTCCTCCTGCGGCCCCTAAACTAGAATCGTCAACTGATACTCTTCGTACTAGTGTGGCGGGAAATTGAAATGCGGGCTGAACTGGTATGGCGGACTGGACCTGGGGGACCGTAGCAGGCACTGCAAGGGGTACCCCGGTGTCTGGAGGAACGGGAAGTGCCTGATTTACAGGGACTGGTGGAGCGCGAACAGGATTTGCATATTCTGGGACTGTGTCGTCCAAATAGGACGAAATGAAAATATCAGCTGCGGTCGGTTTGTGACGTAGCTTGGTCGGAACTAATGGTGGCGGGAAATTACTGAATGCCTCTGGGGTCGCTTTTGGCAAACCCTCGGCAAGAAGAGGATACATACCCTTAATAAGGGCATTCCTCTGTCTGTCTGACTGTTCGGCTTTAACTTGTTCACCTATCTCGATTAGTTCTTTTTCTTGGGCTCGTTCTAAGGATTCTCTACTTAATTCTGACTTTCTGATTTCTTTTTCCGTTCTTTTATGAGCTTCTTTGCGCCATAACTCGATGGCATCTTTCTGTGACTGTCTGGCTTTCTTTTTCCATAATGCCTCTTCTACTCTCATGATGCACTCGGCATCCCACGTACCTGATACGGGCCATCTATACTTTTCCTCTAACTCTTTGGTATACTCTACCCATAAATCTAGATATAATATGGCACTTATGCCATGCTTCTGATACATAAAATGACCTGGACTGTCCCTAGGCGGGACTGGAACTGCTGCTTCCAGCAGACCCTTTCTAGTTTTTAACTGACGTAACTTAGAAAACAAGGGCATGACTGAACTGTAACTGAGACACAATACGTAATTACACAATAAACACGATAATTACTTCACACTCATACCACAACATCAAAATACATGAAGAACATTTAGAATGACAGTTCGAACAGAATACTACCTGGAATACGGAACACAGAATACATGAATTTTCTCGAGAACAGAACTGACTAGAACAGAAACTAGATGCACTGCTGAAACAGTACGAAACTTACAGGTCTCATAAAGAGACACGTCAGGACCCGCATCCACCGAAGTGGACACTTCGTTTGTGGGTCTGTGTACCACCAACCCACGGACCAGAGTCAATTAAATTGACCCTGTCTAGATACTACCCCAGTAACGGTACTCACCGGGCAGCAAGAACGGAAAGCCTCGGACTGGACTGGACTGCTACGACGACGGACGACGAACTTCGGACTTCAGTTACGGGTGGACCTCCAGATACCTCGGACCTTGGACTCTCGGCTTGGGCTCTGGTCGGGACTCGCCGCGTTCCTCCACCGCCTCGTCTGGATGCTGGACCGCCTCCTCCGTCTCCTCCGTGGGCCTGAGGGATACTTGAAGCAGAAATATCTGCACGTGCACGGTATGGTTCCGTCACGGCTGCAGAGGGTCAGGGGGCCGGCGTGGCTTCACCGGCGCGTGGGGAAAGGGCAAGTCCCTATTCGGGCGCCATTATGTGGTAAATAAATAAATAATACCTCTCTTTTTGAATGCATAAATGAATAACAGATAGCTCAATAAATAAGAGTCAAGATTCGAGGTAGTAGGAGTTTTGCAGGTTTAATACAGCATAAGGACAGGAACAGGACAACCTGCACAGGAATAGGATGGCAAGCGCTGCCGGGGGCAGGATCTGGAATGGCTAGGCACTTTTAATAACAGTACATGAGCATATATACATAACGCAAACACATAGCATTACATTGCAATAGGCGTAGCAGTGGGTGGAGCAATAGGCATGACGCGTAGCAGTCGCGAAAGATAAGGGTGAAAAGAGGTGTAACAGGGCGTATACATAGACATGTGATGCAAACGTAACAGAATATGTCATGAATGGGGTGGAAACCATGGAGGGGGCTACCTAAGGAGCCGGGACCTCTAACCTGATGGTGCGCGCAAACTGGCAATGACGTGTTACTAGGAGAAGCTGGGGGCTATGAACTCTGTGCTAGGAGCAGAGACTGAAGTCTGGAGAGTCAGGGCGACATGTACCTAAGTAGTATCTAGTATCTGATGTTTAGAGAACATGTTGATAGAATCCAAAAGTTATCGGGGTAAAGGCTAACAGACTCTAGGACTGGAGCATGCATTATTCTACATGTAGTGCGTGATGAAGAATATTAAATGACCATTAAATGCAGTATTTCTCTTACATGGAGACGTAGAGGCTAGACAATGACGGAAACTATTGATGCGATTCAGTAGCTTTAGGAATGCAGAGAAGGAGGGCTGTACTGATAACTCGAATCATAACATACTCTTGGCAGACTCAGAGGCAGAGCCAGGCTGAACCGGGCACTGTGAGGCTGGAAGTAAGTGAAGGGTCGAGGATACAGGTGGGGGCTGTATCGCTCCTCAGCGAGGGCTTCAGGAGACAGGAGCTGAATCTGGTGTCCGGGCCCTTTTGAGGCCTAGAAACGGGGACTTTACAATGCATTAACGTGCACACTGAGAAACGTGGCAACGTAGCTTTACATAGGCCTGATATTCGTAGTATTCACGAGAACTGGAAACTGGCATACTAGAGGTGGACACAACTATAATTGCGTCTTTAATCGAACATGGGGAATAACATATGCATATTAATCATGCACACATAACATATGATGGAGGACGCGTAGGGACACAGAAAATGGCATAATTTACTTTTCCACACTTCCCCTGTCAGGGAGGAAGACTCCTCTGCGCACAGCTTTAAAGACAAAGTCTTAGTAATTCAATCCTAAACCCGGGTGGTTTATACAGTAATAAGAAGGCTGGTCGGTGTAAAGTTACTTCACTTCAGTATTTATTTCTTTGAATTCACTGCATGGTATAACTCATTTCATGGCGTGGTTATCATGCATAACGCATCCTCATGTCAGCCAAGTTTATATTACATGTCCCAATGCATTTCGGGCTTTGGGGTAGCCCTTCATCAGGGGATAACTCTACAAATCAAGAAAGTGAAAGTCCATCAGTTCATTGAACTGCAAGGTAATTAATCAGACTAGCGTGATAAAGACTGGGCGTGTGATATCAAACACTGAAAGACAGTTACGGTGTTCACTACGTGATTGATGGTAAAAACAAAGAATAAAAAGACGGTGAGTGTGAACGGTAATAAGACGTTACTGGGCCAGTTGTGCTCGGTGATCGTGGGGAAGATGAGGGCGGGTGCAACTACCGGTCCGAATACGAAGTGTAATACGAGGTTACAGGTCGGTGCTCGTGCAGCAGATGAGGGCGGGTGCAACTACCGGTCGGGGGCGGGGTAAACACTTTACGCAATAGTGCTCTGGGCGCTCGTTAGCAGTATCTAAGATGTGCTCGTAATAAAAGCATGCAGATAATAGCTGGTCTAAGTGATCGAAACTTACTAGAAGCTGATAGCGTTGTCGCGAATGTCCAGGAGGATGCAGGCAATTAGCGCGTGCGTATTGGAGGTGATTACACAGACGTGAGAGAGCGTGAACACTGTGGAGGGACTAGACCTGTAACAGTGTCCGCGGGCGCCATATTGGAGTGTGGGGTTAATATGTGAATGACTGTGTGGACAATGATACCACCGGTGTGGCGACATTGAAAGGAAATGGAAAACTTCAAATACATTGAAATAAAATAAAACAATAACGGTAAACATAAGAGTTAATCTGTTGGTGACAAAGACAAAACATAAAATGATATGACCATAGTCTGAATCGGCAAAAGTTCTTGATGCTTCCAGTTGTGTTGCTAGAGGTAGCAAAGGAATTCCATCCGATCATTGAGTCCGTACGGTTGCATCGTAGCCATAAGTCGAATCCAAAAGTTCTCACGTTTCAGTAGTGTGTTTTTTGTTGTTTCTGCCCGGTTTAATTTGTTCCAAAATCAAGAATTTCAGTTGTGGCACTGTATGGTGTTTTTCATGGAAGTGTGCTGCCACTGATGATTTTAAATTGTTAGTCCTGATGTTGCTCTTGTGTTCCAATATACAGGCTCGTATCTTTCTCTCTGTGTGTCCTATATAGCTCAAACCACAGGGGCACTTGAGCATATAGATCACATTAGCGGTGTTGCATGTGGCATTGACTTTGAGTTTGATTGGGTGACCTTTCATGGGATGGTTAGTGGAGTTACCTGGTATAATGTTATGACAGTTACTGCAATTGTAACATGGCTGCAGTCCTTTGTATGTCTCTGTCTGTGTGGATTCTCTGGTTTGGGTCAAAATCTCCTTGATATTTCTTCCTCTAGTGTACGCGAAAATGGGTGGTTGAGTGAATGCTCCTTGGAAATCAGGTTCTGAGCTCAAAAGTGGCCAATGTTTAGTTATGATTTGTTTGTATTGGTTGCTGGTAGTGGTGTATTTCGATACCACTACCATGCGGGTGTTGTCTGGCTTGGGTTTGACCTGTAGCAGATCTTTCCTGGTGCACCTTTTGCTGCGGGAAACTGCTCCCAGAAGGATTGTGGAAGGATATCCCCGTGATGTGAATCAGTCCACTGTATGCTGAACTTCGGTGTCACATTCAACGTCGTTGGAGACAATGCGTTTGATCCGCAAGAGTTGTGAGTAAGGTAAATTGCGTTTTAGGGCTGGCCGGAGAAAGCTCTTGAAATGTAAAATGGAGTTCCGATCCGTAGGTTTACGGAAAATCGTGGTGTCGAATTTGAATCCATTTCTTTGTACATCTACATCCAAGAAGTGGATGTGTTCCTTGTCATAATTCCAGGTGAATTGAATTCTTGGGTTGATCTTATTCCAGTTATTCAAGAATTCAACCAAGGTGTTGGTGTGACCTGACCATAGGATGAATATGTCATCAATAAATCTCAAGTAGAGTTTGCCATAGGTGTGCCACATGGGGTCTTGAAGTATATGTGTTTCTTCAAAATGTTTCATGAAGATATTGGCGTAGCATGGAGCTGAACAATTACCCATGGAGGTACCGCACAGTTGTTGGAAGTGGTTGTTGTTGACATAAAAGTAACTATGATATAGTGTAAAAATCATCAGTTCCATCAGTAGTACTTTTAAATCTGGATCCAAGGCTGATCCCGCTAATGTTTTTTCAATGGCTTCTATCCCCATGTCATGGGGGATGGATGTATATAAGGAACATACATCCACAGTACATAGTATTAGTTGTTGTTCTGTGAGGTTCTCAGTGCATCTTTCCAATTTGACTAGAAAGTCAGTGGTGTCTCTGATGTAGGAGTCAGTTTGAAGTACAAAGGGTTGCAGATATTTGTCGAAAAATTTGCCTGTCCCCTCATGTATGCTCCCTCTGGTAGATACTATGGGTCTCATTGGTGGTCTGGTCAGGTGTTTGTGCACCTTGGGTACCATATATAGCACCGGGGTGCTGGGATGTCTTGGTGTGAGATATCTTCTTGCTCTGTCAGATATGGTACCGTTGTCGAATGCCTGTTTAATGATATCGTTCAATATGATGGTATATTCGTTGGTCGGGTCCGTGGGTAACAAAGCATATGTATTTTTGTCTGAAATGTGTGCCTCAATTTGTTCCTGATAGTATGCTGCGTCCATCATCACTAGGGCTCCCCCTTTGTCAGCGGTTTGACATACAATGGATTTATCGTTGGCCAATTTCCGCAGGATGTTTGACTCCTTTTTTGTGAAGTTATTGTGTTTCGTTGGTTGTTGAAACGGGAGTTTGGCTATGTCTTGTTTGATCATCGTTTCAAACGTGTCAATTATCTTGTGGCTCTGAGGGGCCAAGAAGGTGCTGTGGGGGCGAAGACCTCTCAAGTCATCTTCTGATAATGTGGGTGTGGTCACCACATTTTGAACATATTGACGCAAACGTATGTTGCGTACTAGTTTGAAGGCACTCACCTCTAATTCCAAGGTGTTCGTGTTGGTAGTAGGGACGAATGATTGTCCTTTTTGTAGAATACGGTTCTCTTCTTCAGTGAGTTGGTGTGACGAAATGTTAATCACCAAATTGTCTTGGTTGTTTATCTGTTGCGGTTGCCTTTCCGTTTTTTTGGTTTGGTTGGTGTATTTTCTGCCTCTGCGGGTCTTGGCCCGCCTGGGTCGGTCGGTTGTTCGGGGCCTAATTCCAAAAAATGCACCGCAGTATTAGATGTACCGGGCTGTGGTTGTGGTTGTGATTCTTCCAAATTCGGGGTGGGTCTTGAGGTTTTCGCTCTGGTATCACCATCAGATGATGATGTTTCTTGTTCAGAATAGGGATTATAGGGTCTATTAGGGCGTCGGCGGGCGTACACCTCTGCCCAGGTGTACACCTCACCGAGCTTGTAGTCGATGGTATCCCATTTGAATTTGCGAATTTTTCTTTCCTGGGTTTCGTGGATGTGTTTGTCCAGTTGTATATTAGTGTCCTCCAACATTTTAGCCAATGCGGTAGCATCCATAGTGTTTGTCAGTTCAGTGCGTGTATTCTTGATTTCAATGGACAATTCTTCCAAAGATTTCGAAAGTTCCTCTATGATTAACAGGATTAAGTCCAGGGAACATTTGTTTAAAATGGCGTACCAACGCTCCACAAATCGAGTGTTGTTCTTGCAGAGAAGCGGTTTTAGTGAGACCCTCAGGCCTCTGGGGATCCGTTGGGCCCGATGGTACCGGACGAGGGTACTTGCGTGCAATTTTTGATTGGACTCTTTCTTTAATAGGTAGAGTAGTTGTCTGATGTTACTTTCAGTGCTGCGAGGATTCGTGGTTGGTGCTATGTCTTCTTTGATCATATCGTAGATTTTGCTTGCGTCATCTGGAGTGAAAGCGAAGGTGTCCGCTTTCAAATCCGTCATGCCAGTGATAGTATCGTAATTCATGGTGGCGGATTATGCGTGCTCGGTTCCTTGGACAGTGTTTGTGTGAGCACTATTGAGTAGATGGAACTGGCACTGCAGGGTTGTATACATGTATTCCCAAGGTGTATGGTTTGCGTGCTGCAGGGGACTCGCTGTCTGTACCTCACAGCGTGGGTATGGAGCAATATCGTATGGGGCTTCCCCTGTCAGGGAGGAAGACTCCTCTGCGCACAGCTTTAAAGACAAAGTCTTAGTAATTCAATCCTAAACCCGGGTGGTTTATACAGTAATAAGAAGGCTGGTCGGTGTAAAGTTACTTCCCTTCAGTATTTATTTCTTTGAATTCACTGCATGGTATAACTCATTTCATTGCATGGTTATCATGCATAACGCATCCTCATGTCAGCCAAGTTTATATTACATGTCCCAATGCATTTCGGGCTTTGGGGTAGCCCTTCATCAGGGGATAACTCTACAAATCAAGAAAGTGAAAGTCCATCAGTTCATTGAACTGCAAGGTAATTAATCAGACTAGCGTGATAAAGACTGGGCGTGTGATATCAAACACTGAAAGACAGTTACGGTGTTCACTACGTGATTGATGGTAAAAACAAAGAATAAAAAGACGGTGAGTGTGAACGGTAATAAGACGTTACTGGGCCAGTTGTGCTCGGTGATCGTGGGGAAGATGAGGGCGGGTGCAACTAACGGTCCGAATACGAAGTGTAATACGAGGTTACAGGTCGGTGCTCGTGCAGCAGATGAGGGCGGGTGCAACTACCGGTCGGGTGCGGGGTAAACACTTTACGCAATAGTGCTCTGGGTGCTCGTTAGCAGTATCTAAGATGTGCTCGTAATAAAAGCATGCAGATAATAGCTGGTCTAAGTGATCGAAACTTACTAGAAGCTGATAGCGTTGTCGCGAACGTCCAGGAGGATGCAGGCAATTAGCGCGTGCGTATTGGAGGTGATTAAACAGACGTGAGAGAGCGTGAACACTGTGGAGGGACTAGACCTGTAACAGTGTCCGCGGGCGCCATATTGGAGTGTGGGGTTAATGTGTGAATGACTGTGTGGACAATGATACCACTGGTGTGGCGACATTGAAAGGAAATGGAAAACTTCAAATACATTAAAATAAAATAAAACAATAACGGTAAACATAAGAGTTAATCTGTTGGTGACAAAGACAAAACATAAAATGATATGACCATAGTCTGAATCGGCAAAAGTTCTTGATGCTTCCAGTTGTGTTGCTAGAGGTAGCAAAGGAATTCCATCCGATCATTGAGTCCGTATGGTTGCATCGTAGCCATAAGTCGAATCCAAAAGTTCTCACGTTTCAGTAGTGTGTTTTTGTTGTTTCTGCCCGGTTTAATTTGTTCCAAAATCAAGAATTTCAGTTGTGGCACTGTATGGTGTTTTTCATGGAAGTGTGCTGCCACTGATGATTTTAAATTGTTAGTCCTGATGTTGCTCTTGTGTTCCAATATACGGGCTCGTATCTTTCTCTCTGTGTGTCCTATATAGCTCAAACCACAGGGTCACTTGAGCATATAGATCACATTAGCGGTGTTGCTTGTGGCATTGACTTTGAGTTTGATTGGGTGACCTTTCATGGGATGGTTAGTGGAGTTACCTGGTATAATGTTATGACAGTTACTGCAATTGTAACATGGCTGCAGTCCTTTGTATGTCTCTGTCTGTGTGGATTCTCTGGTTTGGGTCAAAATCTCCTTGATATTTCTTCCTCTAGTGTACGCGAAAATGGGTGGTTGAGTGAATGCTCCTTGGAAATCAGGTTCTGAGCTCAAAAGTGGCCAATGTTTAGTTATGATTTGTTTGTATTGGTTGCTGGTGGTGGTGTATTTCGATACCACTACCAAGCGGGTGTTGTCTGGCTTGGGTTTGAACTGTAGCAGATCTTTCCTGGTGCACCTTTTGCTGCGGAAACTGCTTCCAGAAGGATTGTGGAAGGATATCCCCGTGATGTGAATCGGTCCACTGTATGCTGAACTTCGGTGTCACATTCAACGTCGTTGGAGACAATGCGTTTGATCCGCAAGAGTTGTGAGTAAGGTAAATTGCGTTTTAGGGCTGGCCGGTGAAAGCTCTTGAAATGTAAAACGGAGTTCCAATCCGTAGGTTTACGGAAAATCGTGGTGTCGAATTTGAATCCATTTCTTTGTACATCTACATCCAAGAAGTGGATGTGTTTCTTGTCATAATTCCAGGTGAATTGAATTCTTGGGTTGATCTTATTCCAGTTATTCAAGAATTCAACCAAGGTGTTGGTGTGACCTGACCATAGGATGAATATGTCATCAATAAATCTCAAGTAGAGTTTGCCATAGGTGTGCCACATGGGGTCTTGAAGTATATGTGTTTCTTCAAAATGTTTCATGAAGATATTGGCGTAGCATGGAGCTGAACAATTACCCATGGAGGTACCGCACAGTTGTTGGAAGTGGTTGTTGTTGACATAAAAGTAACTATGATATAGTGTAAAAATCATCAGTTCCATCAGTAGTACTTTTAAATCTGGATCCAAGGCTGATCCCGCTAATGTTTTTTCAATGGCTTCTATCCCCATGTCATGGGGGATGGATGTATATAAGGAACATACATCCACAGTACATAGTATTAGTTGTTGTTCTGTGAGGTTCTCAGTGCATCTTTCCAATTTGACTAGAAAGTCAGTGGTGTCTCTGATGTAGGAGTCAGTTTGAAGTACAAAGGGTTGCAGATATTTGTCAAAAAATTTGCCTGTCGTCTCATGTATGCTCCCTCTGGTAGATACTATGGGTCTCATTGGTGGTCTGGTCGGGTGTTTGTGCACCTTGGGTACCATATATAGCACCGGGGTGCTGGGATGTCTTGGTGTGAGATATCTTCTTGCTCTGTCAGATATGGTACCGTTGTCGAATGCCTGTTTAATGATATCGTTCAATATGATGGTATATTCGTTGGTCGGGTCCGTGGGTAACAAAGCATATGTATTTTTGTCTGAAATGTGTGCCTCAATTTGTTCCTGATAGTATGCTGCGTCCATCATCACTAGGGCTCCCCCTTTGTCAGCGGTTTGACATACAATGGATTTATCGTTGGCCAATTTCCGCAGGATGTTTGACTCCTTTTTTGTGAAGTTATTATGTTTCGTTGGTTGTTGAAACGGGAGTTTGGCTATGTCTTGTTTGATCATCGTTTCAAACGTGTCAATTATCTTGTGGCTCTGAGGGGCCAAGAAGGTGCTGTGGGGGCGAAGACCTCTCAAGTCATCTTCTGTTAATGTGGGTGTGGTCACCACATTTTGAAAATAATGACGCAAACGTATGTGTCATAACATTATACCAGGTAACTCCACTAACCATCCCATGAAAGGTCACCCAATCAAACTCAAAGCCAATGCCACATGCAACACCGCTAATGTGATCTATATGCTCAAGTGCCCCTGTGGTTTGAGCTATATAGGACACACAGAGAGAAAGATACGAGCCCGTATATTGGAACACAAGAGCAACATCAGGACTAACAATTTAAAATCATCAGTGGCAGCACACTTCCATGAAAAACACCATACAGTGCCACAACTGAAATTCTTGATTTTGGAACAAATTAAACCGGGCAGAAACAACAAAAACACACTACTGAAACGTGAGAACTTTTGGATTCGACTTATGGCTACGATGCAACCGTACGGACTCAATGATCGGATGGAATTCCTTTGCTACCTCTAGCAACACAACTGGAAGCATCAAGAACTTTTGCCGATTCAGACTATGGTCATATCATTTTATGTTTTGTCTTTGTCACCAACAGATTAACTCTTATGTTTACCGTTATTGTTTTATTTTATTTTAATGTATTTGAAGTTTTCCATTTCCTTTCAATGTCGCCACACCGGTGGTATCATTGTCCACACAGTCATTCACACATTAACCCCACACTCCAATATGGCGCCCGCGGACACTGTTACAGGTCTAGTCCCTCCACAGTGTTCACGCTCTCTCACGTCTGTTTAATCACCTCCAATACGCACGCGCTAATTGCCTGCATCCTCCTGGACGTTCGCGACAACGCTATCAGCTTCTAGTAAGTTTCGATCACTTAGACCAGCTATTATCTGCATGCTTTTATTACAAGCACATCTTAGATACTGCTAACGAGCACCCAGAGCACTATTGCGTAAAGTGTTTACCCCGCACCCGACCGGTAGTTGCACCCGCCCTCATCTGCTGCACGAGCACCGACCTGTAACCTCGTATTACACTTCGTATTCGGACCGGTAGTTGCACCCGCCCTCATCTTCCCCACGATCACCGAGCACAACTGGCCCAGTAACGTCTTATTACCGTTCACACTCACCGTATTTTTATTCTTTGTTTTTACCATCAATCACGTAGTGAACACCGTAACTGTCTTTCAGTGTTTGATATCACACGCCCAGTCTTTATCACGCTAGTCTGATTAATTACCTTGCAGTTCAATGAACTGATGGACTTTCACTTTCTTGATTTGTAGAGTTACCCCCTGATGAAGGGCTACCCCAAATCCCGAAATGCATTGGGACATGTAATATAAACTTGGCTGACATGAGGATGCGTTATGCATGATAACCATGCCATGAAATGAGTTATACCATGCAGTGAATTCAAAGAAATAAATACTGAAGTGAAGTAACTTTACACCGACCAGCCTTCTTATTACTGTATAAACCACCCGGGTTTAGGATTGAATTACTAAGACTTTGTCTTTAAAGCTGTGCGCAGAGGAGTCTTCCTCCCTGACAGGGGAAGCCCCATACGATATATTCGCAAGTAAAGCAGCTTATTTCTTTTTGTTTTTAAACTTTATTTGTTATTTTCATGAATGATAAACAAACAAAAAGCAAAAGAAAAACAATACAGAAAAAGACACTCCAGTCATTAATACAGGTTACACATAGTTTGGTCATCGCGTCATGAACCCCTTACAGTGCATAGCCTTTGACTTTCAGCATGCCACATAACATAATAATTCTGCATTACTGTAGTTACCCTTTCCCAAGAACTGTCATTCTGCACGGGAACTCCACATGTGGGTGGCGATACAACATACACAGGTTACATGATTATTCATAACACAATCTATAACCCACGACCATTTCCACTCAACCCACTCTGGTTCAGGAGTCTTCTGCAGCTGCTTTATCTAACAGGTATTGTCTGAAACGTCCCCAAATGTGTTTGGGTGCACATTTTACTGGCATTAATGCATTGTTGTTTTCAGATGGTGTGGAGCAATACGCTAAGTCAGTGTGCCATTCTGCTACTGTAGGTAAGGGACCCCTCATCCATCTCATTGCCACTCTACGCTTGGCTAAAAGTAATCCTATAGCTGCCAGCTTGCGTACTCCCTTTGGTATCTGTCTATCAAAACCCAAACGGGCCACCAATGGCGTTTCTGGTAATGTGTGGTCCAGCATTTTGGATAGGTCATTGAATACCGCACTCCAAAACTTCAGTATACCCGGGCATTCCCAAGCTAAGTGGGCGAAGCGAGTGTCTGATGCAGTGCATCTCATACATTTACTGTCCTTCCTCAGAGCATATCTGCACAACCACGCTGGGGTGTAGTAGGTTCTATGTAAATATTTAAAATTAAGGAGTCTATGTCGACCATTCAATGAGATCGATTTAGTCTTGTTAAAGCACCAGGCTCATTGTCCCATTGTAATATCTATTGCCAATTCCTACTCCCATTCCAGCTAAAACTTTAATTTAGTCTGAGTGACCTGAACCCTGAAGAGTGTATATAGTATAGTTATTTCGTGTTTTTGGGAATGATTTTGTAGCAAATATGATAGGGATTGTAAACCTGTTGGTTTAAGCAAATCCGGCCCTAACAATTCACGCAGAGCACTGTGAAATCGATAATATTGAAAGGCATCGAACAATGTGACCTCCCTCTCCTCCGCAGCTACCTGGTCCCACGTTTTAACCTTCCCCTCCTGGAACATGTCGTCCATCAACTTTATGCCCAGTTTGGACAGTGTGTGCAGCATGGCTTTGTCCTCCTTAAGTGGGAGCCAATCACACCATTGCAGAGGAAGTTTGGAGGAGTACATTAATTGTATCTGATGTTTGCTGGCTTCTTTAGTTAACTGGTGCCTGGTGCAGTTCACAGGGTCTATCGTACATGGGCTAATCCTTGACGCCCCGGTGAACAACATTGGAAGTGGGACAGGGGACCAGATGTGTCAGTAGAGCACGCAAATTGCGGAAAAAGGATTGGGGCAAAATGATTGGTATATTCGCAAAGAGGAATAAAAAACGAGGAAGCAAAAGCAATTTATCAGGGCGATCTGACCAACCATGGACAGGGGGAGCTTGATCCACTTTTCCACCACCTCTGTTAGTTTGTGGGCTGCACGCCCATAATTATCAGAGTGCACCAGTTCCTAAACAGTGTGTATTTTTATGCCCAGGTACCTTACCGGGTCTGTGAGACAACAGATGGCCCTCCTTCCCAAAACCTCTGAAATAAAACCCAGCACCTTCTTCCACCAAAAGATCAGGCAGATCCACAACAACCTAGATCTTACCACTTTGTACCCCATCACATGCGTCCACACCGCACCCCAACAGACCATGCTCTGCTGGCCCTGCTCACAACAGATGACACACAAGACCATGAAGTGAATCCACTCAGGAGCCTCGTTGGATCCTTGCCAGCACTGTAAATTCCACAGAGAAGCTGCCACCATTGCCCCCAGCTTCTCCACAGCATCAACTGCTTCATCGAAACTGTCACTTTGCCCAATGCCTGGAATCATTTCCGAGATCAACCTGCTGCTGAAGAAGCTGTCCTCAGACCTGACTGACCTCAAGACCCAGCTCCCTCCTCTTCTTCCCAGCCAAGGTCATCAAGAAGGCCATCTTGACCTAATCATGGCCTAATCATGACACCAGCATCCATGACAGGGCACTGGACTGGATCCAGTCCTTCCTCACCATCTGGAATCAGGGAGTCAAAATACCCTTCTCCCTCACCAACGAACTCAAAACCGCCAGAATCAACTTCCACAGCAGACTACAGGTTGTTGCTACCTGGATGAATGATAGCTGCCTCAACATTGAAGTACACACACTGGAACCAACCCCTTCAGCCTGGGATGACTATTCATGGCCAGCCTCTCTGTGATCCTATACCACCCCGACGGACCATGCACGCAACCTCTGAATCATATTGAACTCATCGCTTACAAAGAATCACCAAATCAATGCAGTTTCCTCAGACTGCTTCCACACACTCCGTCTGCTTCAAAAGACATTCAGATGGATCCCCACACATTCCAGAAAGACAGTCAAACATAATTTAATCTCCAGCAGACTTGACTACGGCAACAACCTCTATGCCAGCATCACCCTGAAACAGCTCACGGAACTACATAATGTCCTAAATGAAGCAGCCATTTCGACATTCCCCACCGCATCCACATCATTCACCACCTTTGACAACTCCACTGGCTCCCAGTTAACAAGAGAATCACCTTAAAGGTCCTCACACATGTCTACAAAGCTCTCCACGATGAAGGACCAGCATACCTGAACCACCATATTCCATGCAAACTCCAGACAACTATCCCTAGCCTCTGTCCCCAGGATCCACAAGACTTGAACCAGAACCAGAACACGAGGAAGATCCTTCTCCTACGTCTCCACCAAGACCTGCAGCATCCTGCCCATCCACCTCAGGCAATCTGCGTCACAGACACAATTCAAGAAGGTCCTCAATACCCAGATCTTTGAGTAATCCTACACAGAGAGGGACCAGCAGCCCCCCCAGCACCCTGCGACCCTCACGGGTGAGTAGCTCCACAAACCCCTGAGTGATTTATTGATTGACTTAATCATGTTCAAACTTCTCCGAACTACAGATTATGTCATGAACCACACATTGAGGTAGTTTAATGTATACAGATATGACTCGTCAATGTAGTACCCCTTTCTTTTCATTGCTCACAGGAGCATTTTTAGGAAATCAAGACAGTTACGGAAAGATCTAAAGTTCCAAAACAGTAATGTGAGGATTATCCACAAAACACAGAAGTGAGCCTTTTCCTTATGTCCATGTTTGCACACAATACATACCCACTTCATTGCTTCAGGCAGGCAACTTTAACAACCACAGTTGACAAAATGGCCACTGCTGAGGATGCTGGGTTTTGCAGTACCAAAATTAATTATGCTTGTTGTTCTTCACAGAGCATTTGCAACCCAGGTTAAATGAATTAACTTTGACACTGCAAGCACAAAAATACAGGTACTCAGCTCTACACTGAGACAGAAAGTACCATCATGATACGGCTCCTGTTTCACTCCATCCGATGTTGAAAATTGCCTGCTTAAGTTCTGTTTTTGGACCACTCTTACATGGGCAGTTGCTGTTGTGTAGAGTATTTTAACTATAGACAGTAAAGCTGCATTCAATCCCAGGTTCTCTAGTTCTTACCAAATTCTAGCCCTCAGGACTATTTTGAAGGCTGATGTGAAATCCAAAAATGTTACATATAAAGTCATCTGGTATATTGTGCTGAATATGTTCACAATGTGAAGGAAGATAAAAACTTGATCAATGGTTGATAGTCCTTGTCTAACTACCCATTGAATTGCATTCAGCTTCTCCTACTCCTTTACCCATTCTTTTGTTTGGCTTCAGAACTAATTTTCTGTATAATGTGCAGGCTATATACATGAGGGCTATAGGTCTATAAGATTGTGTGCCACATTCTATTAGCATGCCTTTACACCTAAAGGCTTACTGAATGATGAAGGGGCCTACATTCTCACAACTAAGATCAACAGGGAAAACATGGGTGCCCACAAACTGGGTTGCTGTGTGAGACATCACATTAGGGCCTGGGGGCATTGTCCTCTTAAGTTCTGCAATTGCAAAAAAGCACATTTTCTTCTGGGAAAATGCCTGTCTGTCCGACCTATAAGAGGCACCGGCATCTGTAGCTTTCATTTCCACTAGGCCCAAGAATATTTTTAATTACACTGATGTAATTGATGTAATTTCGGAATTTCATTTGACTGGTTTTTACATGAAATTCCTAAAAATTTACCGGTAGAACACATGGCATAACTAAGTTCCTTTAATTATAAAATGCTAGCATGAGCGCTCAAAGAAAGACAAAACTAAATATATCAAAACGATCGATAAGTTGGATAACGAATATATCAGCCTCCCAGAAAACCTTGAGGGCCCTGAAGTTATATCAGTAAGAAACTCACAGACAAAAACTATAGTACAAGGAGAAAAAACTCCAACACTAAACGTACATTCATTGGATCAAACAAGGGATGATACTATTAATACTGAAATAAAGGCAGAACAGGAATGTAAGGAACATGACACTGATGGTTCACTATGTTGTCAAAAACGGCAAAGGAAAAAATTACGTAAAGCAAGAAAAAACGTAAAACCAAACACTGTGTTACAATATAAGCAGATGAATGGACATGAGATAGGGAAAGATAGTGCTGTAATGAAACCAGACAAAGAACAGATAAAAACCTTAGATTTGAACAGGCATGATATAGATTTACCAAAAGAAGGTAAAAAGGTTGCATTATTGAATATGATTGGAAATAACAAATACTTCCAAATATTTGAACAAAAACCTCCAAAGGGAAATGTTCCAGCAAAATGCGCTAAAACAATGCAAAAAGGGAAAGATCAAATTAAGCGGGATGAAAACAGCACTAGGAGGAACTTAGAGTTGAAAGGCGAATGGATGAATATAGATAAAAAATACAGCAGGAGGAAAGGAGAAGACCGGAAGAGAAGGAGGACAGAAGGGCCTTAGAAAGTTCATCTCAATCTGAGGACGAGCTACTCCAAGGAGAGGAGGAAGAAGATACTGGTCCATTCACCTATAGACCTCAAAGAAGGAAGTACAAGACCCCTATTAAAGTAATATTAAAAACCACTAATCAACAATATCAATCCGCTGATGAAAAAGCAGAAATATCCGCTAAATCTAATATGAGTGAGGATGTCAAAAGTAATACAAAAATGACAAAATGGGACCATTTGGAAATTAAAAGCAGTGAAGGGTGAAAAAGAATTACTTACAAAACAAAGCAAGCGAAGGAAAAGGATCCACGGCATAATCAGTCACCAAATAATAAAGTACAACTTATTTTCAAACCAGAATTTGAGTCTAGAGGTGGGCAAGACACACTAAATCGAGGCAATATACTCAGATTATTCAAGTCAATTCCATCCCTCTGGAAAATAGTGAGTGAAGAGATCGACTCTATTGAATTTATGTCAGGAAAAAAGTGTCTCCAGGCTCCCACGCTAATTACAATAAACTTCCCGGTAATAGCAGCACTGATTCTTACCGAACAACAGGCATTCAACGCCTGGGGTATACTAGTTACTAAACAAGTCCCAAAGGTTTATCCAACATCGCTTATTACTGAAGAAAATGCCCAGCAGGTAAAAACAGACAGGCAAATAGTTCCAGTACTCAAAAACGCACGGGGAAGATCCCTCAAGAAAGCGGGAGAAACTTTGCCTCAAAGGCATATGGGTAAAAACTCAGAAATAAATGAAAAATCAATCACCAAGTCATTACACAGTAATAAGGATCAATGAGTTAATAGTACTAGATTCCCTTCAGCCAAAGTAGACGAGATGGGTCTACTGCGAATGTGTTCATGGAACATAAATGGGTTAGGAACAAAGATTCGTAATGCACACATAGATTCTATATTGTTCCCGTCTCAGATTATTTTCTTACAGGAAACGTGGGAAACCAAACCATTTGTTCTACATGGATACATAGGTCATTTTGATTATGCAAATAAAAACGATAAATTTGGGCGTCCAAGTGGGGGGCTAGCAACATTTATTTCGACTGATCTACAGGTTGAGCACGAACGACTCAAAAAGTACGAATATTCTAATAATCCTATTGAACTATAAAACAACTAACCAGAAACCAAAGTACTTATATCTGATTAATGTATATAAACATCCAACACGCACTAGTAGGGAGCCAACTTGTGGAATACTTAATAACCTTTTATTGGAATTAATGTTGGAAGACCCTCTAGCGGATTATATCATGATGGGGACTTTAACCTTAATTTAATGCCATCCTTTATAAGGGATGATAATTGTCAATCACAAGACTATCAATGGTCAATCCCCCCACAGGACCTAGGAAAAGAAATGAAACCCTTCAGTAATAAAATTGGAAGCGATGGGTCTGCGAATTCTTAATGGTCGATTCAAAGAAGATACGCCACCTGCATATACATATTTCAAGAACAAGGCAAGGACAAGGATTGACTGCACAATGACATCACTTAATATTTTCCAGAACATCACCTCATATCAACTAGAAAAAAGTTACGGATAGTGATCATTGCCAGCAGATGATAACAATCAATATTATGAATAAGGCAAACCAACCGTATCAAACTGTCCCGGGACACTTTGGAACGGTAAACTATAAAAAACTGATTTGGACTGTCCGGAATAAGGATGTGACGAATGAACAAGTTAGGCGAATACAAGAGATCTGCTTCAATGAAAGAACATTTAAAACCTCAATAGAACAGTGGGTAAAATTTACTATGATGCTGGTTAAACCCCAATATCAACATCAAATGTGATGGAATAAAAGTAATCAAAATGAGGAACGAAAGGAAAAGAAAACATACATAAACCTTCCATATACAATTACGAAATTAAAAAGATCTCGAAATAGGATGATAAGACAAATTAAGAAATCTGTCGCTAATGATGAAATATCAGGCAAATTAAAAGCTGTAAATCAAAACTTGAGGAAACTAATATGGAATGAGAAAAATCAGGTAAGACAAGTATTCTGGGCAAAATTGTTCCATGCAAGCAAACAGACAAATGCAAGAGAGTTCTGGAAAATCATAAATGGTCTGGTTAGACCAAATAAAAGGGTATTTTCCTCTGTTCTAACTGAGCAAGAATGGGTCACATTTCTTAGAAAACATCTAAACCAGAATGGTATAACAATAACAAATATTGAAACACAATCTAAAGATAGCTATGACTGTGATATGGAAACACCAATCGTAATAACAAAAGATCAACTAGAAAAATTAATTAAAAAACAGAACGATGGGGCGCCAGGACCGAATGGTATTCCGTTTGCTCTATTTAAAGAGAATCCAGATCTATGGGCAGCATACTTAGAAAAGGTATTCAAAAAAGTTATCCAGAAAGGCGTCATCCCGGAATCATTGCGAGGGTAATTAATTACGCCCATTTACAAAAAAGGGAACTGGGCGCTTCCGGAAAGTTACAGGCTAATTACCCTACAAGACACATATGCTAAGTTGTTTGCTAGGATTCTGCTTACTGAGTTGAAAGAATGGGCAATAAAAAATAAGATTCTGCCATTGAACCAAACTGACTTTGTTAAAGGCTTGGGGACATCTACAAACATCCTGGCATTATCACTTATAATGGACATGTCAATTTGATTCAAGCAGCCCTTGTATCTATGTTTTGTAGACTTTAAATCTGCCTTTGATTGTGTCCAAAGAAATTTACTGTGGAAAAAGCTCAGGGAAAAATATATTCCAAGGGTCCTGCTGAAAATGATCCAGCTCCTGTATAGCAAAACCTCGGTTAGGGTGAGGATGGGGGATGCCCAAATGCTATCGAAGGAAATCCCAGCAATCGAAGGCCTAAAACAAGGTTGCGTACTGGCCCCACTTCTTTTTAATATGTTTTTGGCAGATTTAACGGGGACCCTGGATGAATTAAACGCACACCTTCCGAAATTAGCTGATAGACATATCTCTAACTTGCTGTATGCCGATAATGCCATCCTTTTAAGGAATACAAACATTGGGCTACAGCGACTAACCAATGGAACATGTACGTACGCAAAGGAAAATGGGATGGTGATAAATACAACTAAAACAAAGATCACAGTAGTCTCCAAGAACAAAATATTAAGACAAAAAGGTAAATGGTATATGGAGAACACCCAACTAAAGCAAGTTGAAGTATACAAGTATTTGGGTGTAATGTTTGATGAGAAGGGTAACTATCAGCCGCAAAAACGAGATATTCAAATGAAGACCAACTCTCTGACTGCAGCATTTAGAATCTTGCAGAAATCACTGGGCAACCTTACATATGGGCCTCTAATAAAGATTATAGGGGCAAGACTGCTACCAACAAATACATATGGCAGTGAATCATTAATGGGGAAGGATACTGAAACAATAAATAATGCCATATCTAAAACATATAAATCATTATTTCACCTCCCAATTAAAGCCTCGCCAGCGTAAATTAGACTGGAGTTCGGTTTAACCAACCAATATTATGCGAGGAAGGGACATTTTATTAAAACCTGGAATCGTATTAAAAATGATCATGATAACCAGTTATTGCAGTTATTATGGAAATAGATAAATAATAACGCAAAGTCAACAGCATGGAACTGTCTTAAAGAAGCGATAGAAGAGTTTGCGGTCTCCTCAATTTGGAACAACAATATAACTAATGCATCGTTCAAAAAAATAATCAATAGAACTACAAACCATCTCTCACTCGTAAATGACAAAGATAGTCTGACAAAAAGAAAACATGCTTGGACAATAATAAATGGAGACAAGAAAAGAAGGTACAAGACTATTTGGAAACCCCGTGGTCAGAAAAAAAAATCCTTCTCAAAGCAAGATTTGGAATACTCCCGGGAACTTGCCACCTCCCCCCGTGGAAAATCGCTGAAAGGTGTACACTATGTAGACTATGTAGAAGTGGAGAGGAGAAAATTGTCCACCTGCTATGTATTTGTCCTGGACTCCAAAATGAAAGGAAATCTTTACTTAAACTCCCTTTTAATGTACGTGGAATACGGACATGTAGGCAAGCCCTGAAATGTTGTCTCCAATCGAATGATATAGGTATGAACGCTACCTTTGTAAGGTTCCTACTAATAGCAAAAACAAAATTAGGAGACTAAGTCTTAAATGAAGTAACTAATGAATTTTATGAAGAAATTGCTTTTATTGGTTTTAGAAACTAAAAGTATATATTTTTGTAATTGTAATATTGTAAGATTTTAAATAATCAAACAATAAAGACTTAATAATAATTAGCATGAGCGCTCAGGGAGAACATGAATGACCAGAACGAGAATGGCGATTTCTTGTATTACTTGGGCAGATGGTATTCTAGTTCCCAGCTCATTGATTTTCTGTTGTGCTGCCTGAAAGACTTCCAACAAAAAGGTACCTAAGCTTATTCTGTTATGTTCACCTTCAAATTCATTCCCAGGCCCCCCCATCACTTCTACTAGATACAGATGACAAAACAAAAATGGCAGAAGAGGGAGAGAAGTATCTCTGTCAAAGACATAGAGCGATAGAATGATGCAAACAGAGAGAGACAGTGAGGATATTTCAGGTGATAAATACTAACCATTCTTCTAGATCTCTTAATGAGCCAATTAGGGCCCTGACTTATGAAGCCCCTCAGTAGAGCATAAAGTGAGATTTTGCTCACTCAGTCCAAAAGCCACAGCAGCACTAACAGACCGGTTGCAGCTTTTCAAGGTTGAAGCAGTTTTTTTCCTTCAACAGTCTTATCTTCTTCAGGACCAACACCAATTTCATTTTCCAGGAACAACAGTGGCATTCCTCATCCCCCTTTTCCACACTTACTACTCCAAAACATTGTACTTTTGACCATGCGGAACACAATCACCAGACTAGTGGACAGATGTCTACGTTTAAGAACCACTAACATACTATGACTTTAGAAATGTGTATCCTCCATATCATTAACAAAGGATATGATATTCCCTTCAAGATATTTCCATGGAAAGTTCTCTGCTCCATCTTTTCCTCTCCTCCAGCCATTCATGGCCATATCTTTTCAGATAAAATGAATCCTAAACCTTCTTTGCAAGTGGTGTCATTGGAAAGTATGAACGGTCCACAATGGTCTGGGGTGCAGCTTCTGCAACTTCTTGGTCCCCAAGGAAGATGAGAGCCTGAGGCTTTTTTGACATTTGCTTGTCCCCCAACTCCTTCATGAGGAAACAAAAAATCTAAATGCTCTTCCTCAGCCAAGCCCTTCAGTTCCTGGACCTTCAGTAAATAATGCTGTCCTAGGACTCACAGAATGTCTAGTGGAATATTGCAGTCCTTGAGATGTATTGCAGGGTAGAACTGTTACCAGTTTGTAGTTCTTCCTATTGGACTCACTTTGGCTTATCACATTTTTAATGTCCTGGTTTTATTCACAAAACAACTTTGTAGATTGGGAATAGACATTTTCTAGTATGTGGACAACTGTTTGGAGAAGGCGGTCAATTTCCTGCTAGAGTACACCCCACCTGCTGCACATTGTCACCCTCCTTTCTACCTTGAAACATTACTGAGAATGCGCTCTCAATTGCCCCTTTTCATGAGGCTGATCCAGGACAGAAATAACTTGAAGGCTTCCTCTCCAGATTATTGTGAGAGGGACATCTGTGGCTATAACGCCAGTGTTTCGTCAGAAGATATAGTTAAACTATTTTTTGAGGTCAATGAGCTCAATAAATACAAAGATCAGAAGTTGACAAATTGATCAAAAAAAGGTTTTTATTGCTCTTTACTCAAGGTATTTTTCATGGACCAACACTTGTTTCACAATAACATGTTGCTTCATTAGGGCCAACATATATATAAATGTATTAAATGCTATAATAAATGCACAGCAATTATAAGAAAAAAATATATGACCATCAAGAAAAGTTGATCATGGATGGAAGAAATCATTTTACAGATAACAAAAAATTCAAAGTGAAAACAGACAAATAATATTCATATGTTAATATGAACTAAAATAGCATATTTTTCAGAACTTATACAAACAAACAAAATGTTTTAACAGGACGGCACGCTGAGTGTGTACCACAATAAAAATGTGTTGACAATCCTAGACAAAATTTTAAAAAAGGAGACGGTTTTATTTTAAAATCAAGGTGACACATATTTAGTACAAAAGCAGCGTGTGTGTGATCATGCAATTTAACTTAATATGAAACGTAAATAATGGTAGCCTCAATTACACTGTGTGTCATGAAAAATATATAGGCCAACTGCCTTTCTAGCTTTGAGTGCGACATGATTCATGCAACCTTGGCATCTTGAACAGTTGAAAAAGACTATACAGTATTTAGAGAGAGGGACAATATCTAACTTGGGTATTTTGCAGTGTTACAATCTGTGAAAATTATTCGGTATTCTTCATTTGTATAATGCTGAATCTGTAAATATAATCGAAATAACAGACCTTAGGTATTTAGTGTTGATGCACAGAGAAGAAACCAATGTAATTGGCTCTGTTTAGCACTTTATGCAAATACGATGCAATTTGTGTGGTCCTAATCTAAATAGTATCCGCTTTACAGCAGTTGAAACCATTACACCCCATAGAAGAGGTGGAGATCGTGAGAAACAACTACATGAAAGAAAGAGTTTCCTCAAAGCTTTCACTTTATACTTCAATAAGGAAGAGGAACCACATTACTTACTTTGATAACTAACCTGTTTTCCCTTTTTAGGTCTCGGCCTAGCATTACACTGCGCAGCAGTGTTCGCCCGGCCGAGATTTAATGTTTACAGTATTGTGTGCTTAAACACGCCCCTCTTCTCCATTGGCTGGTCTCGTAAATGCTGGCCAGCCAATGGAGGAGAGGGGCGTCACTCCATTTAAGCCCCGTCTTTTTGGGACAGAGGGGTGTGTTTTTGCTCTACTTTCTCTCCCTGACGTCATCGGGAGAGAACACACCGCTCATCACGCTGCCTGTATGTGCCAGTCGGCCCTCTGATTGGTGTTCCTTATTAACCAATCAGAGGACCGACTGGCGAGTGCAGGCAGCGTGAGCACACCCGTGTCCCTCACGTGATGTTCACTCGTTAAGGAGCATTCGGTGATAGACATGGGATCGCTTTTATCTGTGAGTCGGCCCTTCTGTCCTTCGGCCCGACACCGTGTGCCCCGCTGATTGAAGCCGCCGCTGCACCGTGTCACCCCAGGGCCACCTGTACCTGCCTCGCTTTGTCCCTCTATGGCCTGAGTCGCACCGCCGACAGCCTCCACAAGCTGCCCTTGCAATTTGCCCTGAAGCGATACGGAGTGTACGCCGTAAGCGTACCAATCCGCAGCACCAGCTGAGCTGCCTGGAACCGTACCGCCCTTGTTGTTGGCCCCGTACGTCCCGTACGACGGGCCCCCTTTGCCAAGCGGCCTCTCCTAGCTGCCCAAGTGCAATTCGTACGCTAGAGGCATACTGAAGCACCCCGCACCGTGGCTCCCACTCCGAAACCGTGCCGCACCAGAGCCGTCCTGTATGTGGCGTACAGACCGCACGGTTCTGCCTGTTGAACGTGCAACACACCGAGAGCAGAAACACTTCAAAGAGCCCAGAGGTGCTGCACAGTTCACTGTGTGAGTTACAACCCACAACACCCATGTGTATACATGTCGCCTGATATGTTTGCGCAGCACAATCCACTCATTCAAGTGCCTAGATGTAAATTATCTCTCAGTGCGCTTTACAAAACACAGCCCTCTCATTAAAACGCTAAAATGACTGAATGTGCTGTGCACGACAGCTCACTCATGCAAGATGATTAGAAATTTTACAAGACACATCACACACCCTAGTGACGATTCTGGATGTGCTATTAACAACTCACAAAGAGCAATGAAGCTAGGCTGTAAAGTGCTACACAAAAATAAAAGCGCACAATAAAAAAAATCAGTGCGTAAATACAGTGCACAAATGAAACGAGATGGCGAGTAGAGAAGATCAAATGTGAGGCACAGCCACCTTGGAGACATGCCTAGAGGTGATTCAAGAAGCGCTATACATAGTGCACAGAAGCACCGATGGCTGACCCAGTGTGTGACAGCACGTCCCACCCAGCGCACACATACCTCATTTCCAAACACGCCCACGGCGCAGGCTGTCGACACCTCCTTGGGCCCGAACCAGACCGTAGGGGGAAGATGGAAGGAGAGTGTGTGCCTGCCAACTGTGGCACGAGGGAGGCTGGAGGGGGCTGCCGCTGGCAGAGTCACCAGGCCGAGTCCCACATACGCAGCCGCACATGTACATCCCCTTAATGTCATCCGTGCCCTCTGCCAACCCTAGCATCCTCCCTCCACCACTTGTGCCAGTCACCCCTGTTCTTTCTGTGCCCTCTGCCAACCGTAGCATCCACCACACTCGCCTGGAGAATGGTGCCAGTCTCCGCTGTCCTTTCTGTGCCCTCTGCCAACCTTAACACCTCCCTCCACTCGCTTGGAGTGTGGGTGCCAGTCACCGCTGTCCTTTCTGTGCCCTCTGTCAACCTTAACACCCCCTCCATTCGCTTGTGTGTGTGGGTGGCTCTGTGTGTGTGGGGGTGGCTCTGTGTGGGTGTCTCTGTGTGGGTGGCTCTGTATGTGTGTGGGTGGCTCTGTATGTGTGTGTGGGTGGCTGTGTGCGTGGGGGGTGGCTCTGTGTGTGTGTGGGTGGCTCTGTGTGTGTGTGGGTGGCATTCTGTGTATGTGTGTGTGGCTCTGTCTGTGTGTGTGTGGCTCTGTCTGGGTGTGGATGGCTCTGTCTGTGTGTGGGTGGCTCTGTCTGTGTGTGGGTGGCTCTGTGTGTGTGTGGCACAGTGGGTAGCTTTTTTTGTAGGTGGCTCCGTGTGTGTGGGTGGCTCTGTGTGTGTGTGGGTGGCTCTGTGTGTGTGTGTGGGTGGCTCTGTCTGTGTGTGGGTGGCTCAGTCTGTGTGTGTGGCTCTGTGGGTAGCTTTTTTTGTAGGTGGTGCTGTGTGAGTGGGTGGCTCTGTGTGTGTGCCTGGGTGGCTCTGTGTGTGGGTGGGTGGCTCTGTGTGTGGGTGGGTGGCTCTGTGTTTGGGTGAGTGGCTCTTTGTGGGTGGTGGCTCTGTGTGTGTGTGGGTGGCTCTGTGTGTGGGTGGGTGGCTCTATGTGAATGACTCTGTGTGTGTGGGTGGCTCTGTATGTGTGGGTGGGTGACTCTGTGTGTGTGGGTGGCTCTGTGTGTGTGTGGGTGGCTCCTAGAGAATTCTTCCTTTTGGCCCCCCTCGTTTGGTCCTCCCCCCTCTCCTTCTTCCACAGTTAAAACTCTATGTGTTAGGGTGAATAACCAACTCACCTTACATTCACAAATCAGTTCAGTCGTCTCCTCTTGTTTTTTCACTCTCCGTACCATTCGCACTGTCTCCCGTTTCTTTTCTCCTCTGGCACTCAAGTTGATCATGTCCGCTCTGGTGATTTCGCGGCTGGACTACGCCAATGCCCTCTACAACGGCATCCCTTAGTACAGCCTGCGGAAGCTCCAACTGGTCCAGAACCAAGCGGCACGATTGGTGTATGGTCTTTCGCGCTCTCATCACTCCACACCCCTCCTTAAAGAGCTTCATTGGCTCCCTGTCAAGGAGCGTTCCCTTTTTAAAACTGGCTGCATGATCTTCCAGGCTCGCCAGGGGGCTGCTCCTGCCTTTATCTCCTCTCTGATCAATGAATACGCTCCTGCCAGGGAACTCCGCTCTTCGACCAAATCTCTCCTCCAAATACCGCGCCTCAAACGAAAGAAGTGGGGAGGTGCCAATTTCTCAACTCTAGCTCCCACCTTTTGGAACTCCCTCCCTGATCATTTACATTTCGCCTCTCATTATCTTTCTTTCCGCAAAGATCTTAAAACTTTTTTGTTTAAACAAGCATATCCCCTGTAGATCTTGCCCATGTCACCTCAGGGCCAGTCTGCCACAAATTCCCTTTTCTGCCGAGACTTTGTCTATACAGCGCCAAGAAACCGCAGGGTATATGATGCGCTTTACAAATGTTTTAAAATCAAAATCAAAAATCAAATCGATGTGTGTGTGGGTGGCTCGGTGTGTGTGTGGGTGGCTGTCTATATTTGTGTGTGGCTCTGTCTGTGTGTGTGTGTGGCTCTGTGTGTGGGTGGCTCTGTCTGTGTGTGAGTGGCTCTGTCTGTGTGTGGGTGGCTCTGTCTGTGTGTGGCTCTGTGTGTGGGTGGCTCTGTGGGTAGCTTTTTTTGCAGGTGGCTCTGTGTGTGTGTGGGTGGCTCTGTGTGTGTGTGTGGGTGGCTCTGTCTGTGTGTGTGGCTCTGTGGGTAGCTTTTTTTGAAGGTGGCTCTGTGTTTTGGGCCCCTGGGGACCGGTTTGTTAGGGGCGTTTTTGCAGCGTTGCTGCAAAAACGGCCCTGTAACAAAATTGTCCAAAAACCGGCCCTGGCAAAGAGCACGGTTGCACCCCCATGCCCCCTTGGGGGTGGGGGGCCGGCCGAGCAATTTGGTTCCCAGTCCGGCCCTGCATATTACAACGATATATACATTTATTCTAAGTGACTGGAATTTGACAATTAGCGTATAAAATAATGTGTAAGAACAATCTTTGTTTAAATGCTTGCTGAGTGCAACTGTCTGAAAATAGGATTCAGAAAATGTTTTTTCCAGCATCAAGTGTTGGCGCTGGAGAAAAAAGGCCCAACTCTAAGGCCTTTCAAGTAAACTATATGCACCAAAATATGAGGATTTTTCTTGATATCTTGCTGCATGTATATGTCATTCCCATCCAGTGGGATCGTACACATTAAATTGAGATATGTCCACATACATATCTATGGGTCTTTGTTCTTACATGACCACAATAAATGTGGACGAATGGACGGTGGCAGTGTTCCCAAGTCCCCTTGCAAACCGCAGCTGGCTTGAAAGGCTTGTCTTTTTTAAACGTGACATATATTTTAACTTTGGGACAATACTGGATTTTTAAATAACGTGTGTGAGGGGCTTGGGTGCATTATACCTGTACTCGATTTCCTGGTCTTCACGCCCTGGTCCGATGCGGTGTTTACCGTTGTGCGTAGGGCGGGGTACATAGAGACAGGCACTTCCGGCGGAGGCAGCGCTCTACTTGTTGGGCGAGGTAGCCTTCAAATTAACCATGCCTCTGCGGCTGCGGAGCGGTCACGCCGATGGCACACCAAAGGCGCGCCAAAGGCAAGCCCGTCTGTGCCCGTCCGCGGCCAACCGGGGCTAGGGGCCAGAACCCCTGCTGGATTTGAGCCCACCATCTACTACAGCACCCAGACACTCTGCACACTCTGCCCAATTATAAAAGCAAAATGCAAGCATAGCATGATTTTAGATAGCAACAGTTGGCAATGTGTACACTGTTCATTTGAAGCGAAGGTGTTTACGGAGAACAGGAAAGTAGGTTCTCGGCTCGCTCTTTCTCTAATTAATTGTAGGTCTCTGAGGAAGCATAAAATTGAGATACATGACCAACTGATGGAAGGACAAAAAGATGTCCTATTTGTCACTGAGACATGGTTAGATATGCACCAGATATAATGGAGGCCCTTCCTGAAGGATATGGGATTATGAGATTGGACCGACTAGGAGGGGGCATCCCTATTATCTATAAACACTTTATTCAATGCTCCCTCAAGCCAGCTGCTATTGAGGACAGTGAAGTAGGACTATTTAAGCTCAGAACGGCCACTAACTACGTTATTAAAGGTCTACTGGTCTACCGACCTCCGGCGCCCCACACCAGGTTTTCTCTTAGCTTAATTGACTATCTGGTGCAACTGGCTCTAAGGTATGACAAACTACTGGTGCTGGGAGACTTGAATCTGCACCTTGATGATGCACTCAGCCTCGGAGAACAAGAGTTGCGTCAGGAATTAGCAACACTTCAATTAGCACTACAGTTGGAATGCCCTAAACATAAACAGGGACATTTATTCGATCCCACCCATCTTTGCCAACTGGGATGCTCTGGTGGTTGAGTCCCCATGTCCGGTGCTGTGGTCAGACCACTTTTGGAAACCGTTCACAATACAGCTTCTGGCCCCCAAAGCAAAGGAGAAAGTCAAAACTGGTTTTAAAAGCAGGAAGTGGGTTAGGTTCTCTCAGGGGGCTTTTAACCAGACCCTTATGAGAGATGGACCACACTCTTGTTTAGATGTGAACCAGGCATGCAAAGCCTTAGGGAGGTGCATTACTGACGCCCTTGATTGCACAGCATCCTGGTCTAATAAGGTGTCCACAAAAAAAACGTAAATCTGTGTAATGATCAAGTCCACAAGTGATCATGTAGTTTAAAGATGGTTTATTTCAAGATAGATACAAGATGATAAGTAGATAGGAACAAGACCACAGGGAGACCCCACCATAAGCAGCCAGCATGCTGCTCAGCCCAGCCAACTGTGACTATTTGACTCCCAACATTCTGTGAAGTGACATCGCATGAGGATTCCACAGAGAGGGGAGGCATAGCATGGGAGTCAAAATACAACATATCCCCTTTGTCCTTAATAAAAAAACAACAGAGAAAGAACACAAGAGAAAAAATGAGAAAGAGGAGAAATAGAGCAAACAGAACCATAAAACACCAAAATAAGAGCAACAAGAATGAAGTTGAGGGAAAACCCATAAAAGAAGAGCAGCGAGAGACAACAAGAAACAGAAAAAAAGGAAACCAAACATATAAACCATTCTACCTTCTTTCACACCAGAGAAGAAGAAAAGAAGCAGCATCGTAAGAGAAAAGAAGGAAAGAAAGTACAACACACAACTTCAAAGCACACCCACTGGCCAGAACAGGAATGAATGGAGGCTGAAAATGGAAAATAAACAGTAAAAAAGACTACAGGCAGAGAAGAATGCAGAGGAAGAAAAAACAACAGATAAGCAGAGGTAAGCCCAGAATTCACAAGCGACACGAGAAGAATCAATCAATCAAAAACATTTATAGAGCGCGCTACTCACCCGTGAGAGTCTCAAAGTACTGGGGGGGCGGGGGGGAGTGCTGCTACTGCTCGAATAGCCAGGTCTTGAGCTGTTTCCTGAAGGAGAGCTGGTCCTTGGTCATATGTAGGTGGGTGGGGAGGGAGTTCCACGTCTTGGCAGCCAGGTAGGAGAAGGATCTTCCTCCGGTGGTGGTTCTGCAGATCTGCGGGACGGTGGCGAGGGCGAGGCTGGGGAAGCGGAGCTGGCGGGTGTTCGTGTAGAACTTGAGGCAGTTATTGAGGTATTCGGGGCCCATGTCCTGGAGAGCTTTGTGGGCGTGGGTCAGTAGCCTGAACTTGATCCTCTTGTTGACGGGGAGCCAGTGTAGGTCTGTCAGGTGGGTGGAGATGTGGCTATGACGGGGGATGTCCAGGATGAGTCGCGACGATGCGTACTGTATGTGCTGAAGTCTTTTCTGTAGTTTGGCTCTGGTACCAGCGTAGAGGGCGTTCCCGTAGTCCAGACCGCTGGTGACGAGGGCCTGGGTGACCGCCTTCCTGGTTCTGGTGGGGATCCAGCGGAAGATCTTGCGGAGCATGCGAAGGGTGTTGAAGCAGGAAGAAGTAACGGCCTTGACTTCCTTGGTCATCGTGAGGGAGGAGTCAAGGATGAATCCCAGGTTGCGTGCGTGGTCTGTGGGCTTGGGGGCAGTGGCCAGAGCCAGGGGCCACCAGAGGTCATCCCAGGCGGAGGGGGATGGTCCGAGGATGAGGATCTCCGTCTTGTCTGAGTTCAGTTTCAGACGGCTGAGCTTCATCCATTCCGCGACATCCTTCATTCCTTCCTGGAGGCTGGCTTTGGCGGTGGCGGGGTTGTTGGTGAGGGAGAGGATAAGCTGGGTGTCGTCTGCGTAGGAGATGATGTTGAGGCCGTGTTTGCGTGCGATGGCTGCGAGGGGACTCATGTAGATATTGAAAAGGGTAGGGCTGAGCGAATAGCCTTGGGGTACGGCGCATATGATCTTAGTGGCCGCAGCGCAGAAGGGCAGGAGGCGGGCTCTCTGAGTTCTGTCCGAGAGGAAGAAGGTGATCCAGTCCAGGGCCTTTTCTTGGATCCCGGTGTGGTGGAGGTGGGTCATTAGGGTGCGGTGGCAGACTGTATCGAATGCGGCCGATAGGTCGAGGAGGATGAGGGCGGCAGTTTCCCCGTTGTCAAGCATGGTCCTGATGCCATCGATTACTGCGATGAGGGCTGCGATGAGGGCGGTTTCGGTGCTATGGTTCGCTCAGAAGCCGGACTGCGATGAGTCGAGGGAGCCGTTTGTTTCGAGGAAAGTGGTCAGCTGTATGTTGACGGTCTTCTCGATGACTTTTGCGGGGAAGGGGAGGAGCGAGATGGGCGGAAGTTCTTGAGGTCCATGGGGTCGGTGGTGGGTTTCTTCAGGAGGGCGCTGATCTCTGCGTACTTCCAGCTCTCCAGAAAGGTGGCGGAAGCGAGGGAGTTGTTAATGATGTTGGGGAGGGGGAGTGCGATTATGGAGTCGGCCTTGTTGAAGATGTGGTGGGGGCAGGGGTCGGTTGGGGATCCGGAGTGGATGGTGTTCATCGTGCGGGTGGGGTCTTCGGTGCTGACCGGGGTCCAGGCGCAGAGGGTGGTGGTAGGGGGCGTTGTTTTGGTGGTGGGGTGCGTGGTGGGTGCGCTGAAGCTGTTGTGTATGTCGGCGATCTTGCGGTGGAAGAAGGAGGCGAGTGAGTCTCAGAGGTCTTGCAAAGGCGTGATGTTGTTGTTGCTGGCGCTGGGGTTGGAGAGCTCTTCGACGATGCTGAAGAGTTCCTTGCTGTTGTGGGTGTGGATGTTCTTTTGGTGGTGCGGATCAGCTGTTGGTGTTTGTGGGTGGCGTTCTCGAGGGCTGCCATGTTTTCTGTCGACTGTTCATGGGGCCAGGCTTTCTTGAGGGTACGGCAGGCTTTCTTAGAGTGTTTGGGATCGTCGGTGAACCATGAGGCTTTCTTGCTGCTGGGATTGCTTGGCGGGGTTTAAGTGGAGCAAGGGTATTGGCGCAGTCGGTGATCCTCTGTGTGAGTTTGCGGGCGGCGTCTTTGGTGTCCATTGTGTTGGTAGGTGGGTTTTGGATCAGGGACGTGGTGAGCTGGTTGGTGGTGATCTTCCTCCAACGTCTTCGGGGAACCTGTTGCAGGTGGTGGTGAGTCGTGGTTTTCCTGAAGTTGAAGTGGACACAGCTGTGATTGGTCCAGTGAAGTCCGGTGGAGTAGCTGAAGGAGACGTGGTTGCTGGAGGAGAAGACTGGGTCAAACGTGTGGTCGGCATAGTAGGTGGGGGTGTTCACCAGTTGCTTGAGTCCGAGGTTGGCTAGGTTGTCCAGCAGGGTGGTGGTGTTGTTGTCATTGTTGTTCTCCAGGTGGAAGTTCAGGTCCCCAAGGAGGATGTAGTCCACGGAGGCGAGGGCGTGCGGGCTGATGAAGTCTGCGATGGCTTCGCTAAATTGTGTGCGCGGTCCAGGGGGTCTGTAGATGAGAGTCCCTCTGAGGGTGGTCTTGGGGTCGGTGTGTATCTGAAAGTGAAGGTGTTGGGCGGCGGTGAGGGCGTCGTCAGAGTTAGTAGTGATGCGGATGGTTTTCCTGTAGACGATGGCTATGCCTCCTCCGGTTTGGTTGATGCGGTCCCTCCGGGTGATCTTGTAGCCGTCCGGGATGGCAATGGCGATGTCGGGGGCTGAGGATGCGTTCATCCAGGTTTCCGTGAGGAAGGCGACGTCCATCGCTGTTGTGTCGAGGAGGTCCTAGAGTTCGAGTGGATGGAACGGGTGTTTAGCAGGATGCACTTGAGGTGGTTGTTGTTGGCGCTTGGTCTGGCGGGCGCGGTGCAGGTCCGGAGGCTGGTGAATTTGCAGGCTTGGCAGGTGAAGGGTCCGTGGGAGCGTTTTGGGATGGCACGGTAGCAGGCAGGTGATCGGCCGGTGTTGAGTGCGTGGAGGACGGCGGCGTCGTATCTGAGGCGGGTCACCTGGCTGCGTCGGGGGCCAGGGGTACTGGCTCTGGGCGCGGTCCAGGCACGGATGGGCGCAGACGGGCTTGCCTTAGGTGCGCCCACTGCGGGGTAGCGCAGCGGCCTCCATTAAGAAGGGGGCGAGGGAGGGAGGATCAGCAGGGGGGGTCGGGCAGTGAATCAGGCCTGGGAGGGCGGGGCAGCAGGGGAGGCAGCGGCGGGAGGAGAGTGGGAAAAACGGTGGTAAGAGGCGGGAGAGGAGCGGGAGTGAAGGCGAGGCAGCGAGGCAGGATGAGCAGAGGCAGCAAAGGGGGGGCTGGCGCTGTGGGGGGAGCGACCTGTCCTGGGAGCAGGGTCAAGCGTTGCTCCCTCACTGCGCAGCGGCCTCCATAAGAAGGGGTGAGAGAGGGAGGATCAGCCAGGGGGGGGTCGGGCAGCGAATCAGGCGTCGGGGGCGGGGCCGCAGGGGAGGCAGCGTCGGGAGGAGAGCGGGGAAAGAACGGCAGGAAGAGGCGGGAGTGGAGCGGGAGTGACAGCGAGGCAGCAAGGCAGGATGAGCAGAGGCAGCAAGGGGGGTGCTGACGCTTTGGGGGGAGCGACCTGTCCTGGGAGCAGGGTCAAGGGTCTTCAATAGCAAAACAGAAAAGAAGAGAGAAACTAGGAAGATGAGAAAAAATAAGGATGAGTCCCCATCTAAATACCATTATCATTATCATTATCAATGACAAAAATGTAATGCAAAGATACAAGTGCAAATGTATCATTATAAAATACAATATAAACAGAGCATATTTAGCAATGAAAGCTTGGAATGCACTCAAATGGGGTAAAAACGTAATCTAAATATTTTAAATCCCATCCTCGTCGCCAAAATGTAATGATCAAGTCCACAAGTGATGATGTAGTTTAAAGATGGTTTATTTCAGGATAGTTACAAGATAATAAGTAGATAGGAACAAGACCACAGGGAGACCCCACCAGGAGCAGCCAGCATTCTGCTCAGCCCAGCCAACTGTGGCTGTTTGACTCCCAATATTCTGTGAAGTGACATCACATGAGGATTCCACAGAGAAGGGAGGCATAACATGGGAGTCAAGATACAGCAATCTGCCCCCTGGTTTGGGGAAGAACTTAGGACTGCAGAAACATGGTGCAAGCGTCTTGAAAGACGATGGAGGAAAGATTTCTCTGTCCTCGTGGAAGAGGAATATAAAAGCTGTATTAAGTCATACAATTCGCTAATTAAGAAGGCAAAGTCAGCCTATTTTAAGGAGAGAATTCAAACATCTGAAAATTCTACTAAGGAACTTTTTAATCTTTTTAAAGAAATTTCCTCCTTGGCATCTATTGCTCCTCCCGTTGTGGGATCTGAGAAATCCTGGAATCGGATTGCAGAGTACTTTGCGGCGAAGGAAGAGCAGATCTACTCCTCTTTCCCCACCTCTGCTCGAGCAAGCGTGGGAGGGGAGGGGGAACAAGAGGATGTTCCTACATTACAATATCTCCATGGATTTTTGGTGCCTGCTCCAGACACCCTTAAAAAGATAGCGATTACTGTCAAATCAGGGTCACTTTGGGACCCAGGGACCCCAAGGGTGCTTAGAGGGAGTTTGGACATATTAGATCCCTTTATTAGACATCTCATCAGCATGTCTTTTTGCTCAGGAGTGGTTCCTAACAGATGGAAGGAGGCAGTGGTGCTTCCTTTGCAAAAGAAGGCCCATAATAACACGGAGCAATTAGACTACTTGCGACTCATATCTCTGCTTCTGTTTTGCTATGGTAGCAGAGAAGATTGTGAAACATACAGTTGACAGCGCACATTTGTAAGAACAATCTTCTCCACCCCTCAGTCATGCTTTTGCGCCCTCCATTCCACCGAGTCGGCATTACTGTATTCCACCAAGATCATTCGGAAGCATGTGGACGACAGACAAACAGCGGCACTAATTTTGCTAGATCTAAGTGCCGCGTTTGACACTGTCGCCCACCATTGATTGTTGCAGGCTTTAAAAAGAGGTGGTGTTATTGATGGGGCTCTGAAATGAATGGAATCTTTCTGACCGAGCGTAGCTTTCAAGTTAAGCTAGTGCCCACTAGTTGGTGGGTGCCTCAGGACTCAACCCTGAGTCCGACCTTGATCAATCTTTATGTCGCCCCCTGGCAAAAATCACTGATAAGTTTGGGATTAACGCCCTGTCCTATGCTGATGACACCCAACTGGTGGTCTCCCTGACTCAGGCTCGGTCCGATGCTGCCTCTAACTTCATGTTGTGCCTACAAGAACTGGCTGAGTGGATGGCAAGTAATTGTCTGAAGCTTAATAGTACCAAGACTGAGGTACTGGTAATAGGGAAGGCTCCGTCAGTCTGGTCATCGGCATGGTGGCCTTAGACGTTGGGCTCTATTTCGACACCGTGTGAACAAGCAAGGATCTTTTGATTACCACACCAGGCGGGTGACAGGCGCCTGTTTTGGCATTCTACGAGGTCTATGGAAGACCTTGGACACCCTTCCCATTGCATCTAGAAAGATCATGGTGCATGCCCTGGTGACTTGGCGCCTGGATTACTGCAATCTCCTGTATTTGGGTGCAAGTGACAAGTGCATACGGAGATTGCAGGGTATCCAGAATGCAGCTGCAAGACTTGTTCTTATGTTACCTAGGAGAGCGTCTGCAAAGAAAGCGTTTGTCTCCCTGCACTGGCTTCCCATTAGGGAGAGAGTGAAGTTCAAGGCCATGTGGTCGATGCCCTCAAGGGCACACTCAAGCCGAAGGACTCGGTAAAGTCCCTAGGTATCACCCTAGACCCCAAACTAGACATGAAAAAACACATCGCTGGTTCCGCCAAAAGCGCATTCCTCAATCTGAAACTTCTCTACAAAATAAAACCCTTCCTTCCTATGAAAGACCTCCAACAGGCCACTCAAGCACTGGTGCTCTCCAGAATTGACTTTGGAATCGCAGCCCTGACCGGATAAGCTAAATCGCACATAGGCCCCTTGAAAACCACCCTCAATGCCGCAGCTAGAATGGTCACAGGAACCAAGAAATTCGATCACATTTCTCCCGCTCTTAAGGAACTGAAATGGCTCGCAATTGAACAATGAGCCAACTTCCGTACAGCATGTCTTACGCACAAAGCCCTTCACACAGGCAAACCAGAATACCTGCCCACGAAACTCAAAAGGGCCAGCCAGTCCAGGACAGTGGTGTGTCGTGTTTCATTCCACTAGCAATGTTCTATTTTGACGATTCTATGTGTGCTGATTTTAGAGACACCAGTTCACTTTAATTAGGCTTTGATCATCAGGTGATAATTACAAATTATTCATTTATGTCTATTTGAATTGATGTAACTGGATTTATTTAACCAGAGGGTTATAAAAAAATCAACTGCTTTGACTTAATTCGATGGGTGTTTTGGAACAAAGTTCTTACCCTCAGTAACATCCTAGAATCAGTGTTTCCATTTGGCTACATCAACCACAGAAAGGGGTGCAAAGGGTTACTAGCAAAACCGGATGTAGGTCTAACGAAGCAAGAGCTGTGCACTCTAGTTTTTTTTATCCCAGGAGCTCTCTATGAAGCCTTTATGAAAGCCCGGTATAGCGTGAAGTCAGGGTTCACAGGACCCACATTCCATATCTGGCAATCAGCCATAATACTGGTAAGAGTTTGGCAACTGCCATGTATAAAATAGTGAGTGGATAGTATTGTGAGGAGTTCATAGCATCTTTTGCATAGATGATTTGCATTTTGATTTTGAACGTGAAAGGTGTGTATTAATTTCCTGGACTAACTAGAAGAAGTGTTTGAGTGGCAGTGGTGTAAAGCAATCATATTGTTTATTTATTTATTTATTTTGAGAGTTTTATATAGCGCAAACAAGACCCTTCCGAGTATCAGAGCGCTTTACAGTAAAGGTATAACAGCTCAGTAAAAATAAGCAGGACTGTAAGAATCAAGTCAAAAAGCTAAATAAAGGAACAGGGCACAGATCGAACATTGTGACTATAACAGAGATCATTGCAATACATATGTATAGGAATATCAAAAACAATAAAAAGCAGGAGGAACGTAAGATTAAAGTCAAAAATGCTAAATACATGAGACACAGTGTAAATCAAACATTATGGGAAGCAGGACCATATAGATTGGCAACGAGTATAAACATAGGTAGAAAGGAGAGTCAAATAAGGTGCATGACCGAAACCAGTCGGTATTGAACGATAATGGTAGAGCATTAATTCTGAACAAGTCAAAATGAGTGGACTTTAAAACAGTTGTGATAGAAAGTGACACAAGATGACTCATATGCTTCATAGGCTTAGGAATCCAAGCTTAAATTGCAGTCAACTCTAACATTTGCTGAACTGAGTGTGGGACTCCTCTCATAATTGGGGGGCATTGTATTTTCAGTAGTTCATTTTAAATTGTCTCATTAAGGGTTTTTTCTTTATTTGAGTGTTACTCTGTAAAGAATTGCAGCATATGCCTAGTCTATTAGCATCGACTTTCAAGTTATCTTATTGCAGTTCAAACAGGGGGTGGATGATGCAGCTGTGCAGACTCAAAAAAAGAGATAAATGCTCTGCTCCGAATTTCTAAGAATTGTTCATGACATTCTGGGGCAGATTTACAATAACTGGCGCACCCCAGGGATGCGGCAGTTATTGTGCGCCGCTGCTCCGCCACTAATGGTGCGCCGAATTTACAATGCGGCGCACCATGGGGCAAAACGGCACAGATGAGTGACGCATCTGTGCCGTAAAGGTGGGGCATTGCTGGAGTTGCATCGCAAGCGCGACGCAGCTCCAGCAATGCTCTTGGGGGCCCTATCTGTCCAATGCTGTGTCAAGCCTTACGCCTGCTTCAAGCAGGCGCAGGGTTTTGACGCAGCATTGGCCTAAAAGTGCCTGCGTGAAATCTTGTAGATTTCACGCAGGCACTTTTGCGAGGCGCACCTGCCCCGGAATGCCCATCCTGTGCCGGAACGCCCACATGTGGCGCAGAGTTTTACAACGTGACACATCTGCCTAGATGCGTCACGTTGTAAATGGGTCACAGGGATGCGCCATGTTTATACCGCCGTTGCGTGACGCAACGGCGACATTAAACGTGGCGCAAGTCCGACATAAATCTGCCCCTCTGTGTTTAGCTGGCTGACTCTACTTTGAGAAGTGACCATGAAACTTACAACAATAAGTACAGAGAAACCAAATAGTTTTGACTTTTATTAAGGAAGGTCTGTTGAGTTGCTTGTACTATGGATCATAAATATTTATACGGCAACAGCCATTTCCCCTTGTGGGATTTTTTCCTTAACACATTTTAATCTTGATTTTACTTTTTATGTCTTTCACTGTCTGTTGTATGTTTGTGCTCTTTTTATTTTGTTCTCTTCCGCTTCCTCGGCTGATCTTTTTCTGCATCTGTTCGTCTTGATCCTGATTGTTATCTCATTCTTCAATTCTGCCTTATTCGATCTTTTTCGCAACCACACTGTATCCCCCTCCTTCTTCTTTCTTTCTATATTTCTCTTTTTTTGCTCATACCTTTGGTTTTCCTTTTTACTTAGAGATTGGTGAATGAGGGGCATCGAGAAAAGATAGCTGATGCCCCTTATACCCTATTTACAGTGAATATACTTTTAAGCTGTCTAAAGAAAGGGGACATAATATTGGACAATTTTTGGCTGATGTCCAGCATTCCCCAAACTCTAAATGCTACCCTATGACTTTTTAGGTCGAGCAGACCTAAAAAGCATGCGAAGCATGCCTTGTCTGCGAATACAACTTTTGCTGGCGTGTCTGGGGGAATGTGAGACATCGATCGGCCACACGCCTCGCTGTCTCAGATTCCTCCTCGAGGGCGCGCACGTCGCCGTGCACATCCCCTGCCAGCCATTCACTCTCAATCACACACAGCCATACACACGCATGCGCGCACACACACATACACCCACGCAGGCACAATGCATACACACACGCACGAGCGCCCATGCACGCACGCACATACTTACATGCAGAGACACCCCCCGCACACATACACACACGAGAGCACTGAGGCCCCCCCAGCCCTTTGGAACTTACCGGGCCAATCTCGGGGGGCTCCACTCGCAGCACGCTCCTTTCCCGGGGCTCCCACTTGGTCAAGGGAGCCCCGCAACACTTCCGCAACCTCCTGCTGGCGGCCCCGGGGCTCTCCACCGCTCACAGGAGCCCCGGGCCGCAAGACGGATTTACGCCTCCTCTTCCGGTCCGAACGCGGCAACGCCCCCGTCACAAGGCGACCTTGCCTGACTTCCGGTGCGGCCGCGGCGGGATTGCAACGCTGAACTGCTTTTTAAACAGAATAGCACATCCATGCTTTGTAATACGGTGAATGAAGGCAAGTTCGAAAGGTGGGAATTTACACATGTTGGCAGGTAATCAAATAAAGTTTGACCATGTACAATGCTTTTTATTAATGTGTTGGCTTTTTAAACAAATAAAAGGCATTGTGATTTACAATGCTAATAGCATAAACTCTCGCAAACGCGAGACCTATTGCATTGTAAATGCTTGTTCACTTTAGTCTGCAATTCCCTTGATATTTCAGTCACTTTAATGTTTATTTTTTCTCTTTTGCTCTCGTTCGCACCCTCTTTTATTCTGTCGTACTACTTCTCACTGAGTTTTCACATTCTCTTACTCTATCTTTCCATCTCTTTTGCTATTTTTTAACAAATAGGGCTACTAGATTTTGAAAACCAAAACAACTGTACATTTAACACAAATTAAAGAAGGACAATTTACATCAACTGAGGTGCATGAAATGACAGTTATCAACACAGACACACCAAGGAAATACATATCTGCTTATTATTGCTTTCTGATAATAGATGCTAACTAGGCTTGCTTTGGAATTCATATAAATGTGCCTCTTTTAGTTGGCCAACTCTGCAAACTGGGAAATGAGCCAAATTTACTGAAATCTGAAAAACTGGAGCTGTCCTGGGAAATCAGTGGCACTTGTCACTCTAATCTAACCCACACTACATAACCTTCGTTTTTCTTTGCTGTCTCTCATTCTATTATTCCCTGCCATTTACACTTTTCGTTCTCTTTCATATCCCCATTTTTTCTCTTGCTTTCTTTGTTCTGTCTATTCTCTGCATATCACATTTTCAGAGTGACTCTACCTGCTGCCGTGCAGCCGGTAGAGTCACATCAGTACATATGGATGTAACAATCCCACTGCAACCATCTCACAGGGCACAGAGGACTATGGATCAAAGTTTAAACTGCGCCCAGGACAGAGGACAGAGGCACATCTATTGTTAGTGCAGCATGTATAGTGACACCATGGCAGAAGAGGGGGAAGAGGGGGAAGAGCCCACTGAGGTCTACTCTATATCTAAGCATAAGGGAGCAGCTGTCATTAGTGCAGCCGGTGCAGTGGAGCTGGGAAAATGTGGTGTTAGAAACTGGGTTACTAGTTGACTGGGTTTTGAGCTCCGGTCAAGCAGAAACCTCCAGTCTAGTCAGGAAGAGACACTTGAAAACCACAAATTAACCTGTGGTCAACAACATGGTAGCTTAGCACAGACCAGCCAGGCTTAACGTAGAAGTAATGTGTAAAGTATTTTGCAAAACTTCAAGCAGTAAAACAATGTAAACACCACACAAAAATATCCCACACCAGGTTAGCGAAATAGAGCGTAATTTAATGAACAAATCAAGAACAAAAAGACAAAATCAAAATCAACAGAACTAGAGTTATACATTTTGAAAGAAGAAACTACCATATACCAACTAAAAGCATGAAGCGCCAACTGTGGCATCTGGTTGTGCAGGACGGGGTCAAGGTCAAAATTTCAAGTTTACTGCAATGGAGTCAAAAGGTCCATGTGCATTTAAGAGTGTCTCAGGGAGCAAGGAGAGCATAGATGGTGTGGTCAACATGGTACAAAGAGGATGGTCGGGTTGGAGCTTCACTTTGGTGGTCCTCCACATCAATCAATGCTTGCTGTGTGAAGATGGAGGCTCACGTTGAAGTACCTAGCAAGCACTGGGATCCTGGTGGAAATTACTATTTGCAGTCGGGAAGAGCCTAAAAGCTTGATTTAAGGGCCTCCTGAGGAACGACATGGGTCTAGGACCTAAGGGGCACCGCATTGGAGTCAGGAGCCTGCTAAAGATGGGTCCAGGAACTGCTAGGGAGCTTGTTCTAAGCCTCAGCGACTTATTAGGAGGCCAGAAAACAATCCCTTTGACTCCCTCCGGCGTTCTGGGTTCAAGATGAAGTTGCTGGCCCAGATATTGTTCCCCAGGCAAAAGTGCAGCAGGTCAGTACAGCAGGACAGCAGTTCCTTGTAGAAGAGCAGTCCAGCAAAGTGGCAGTACTTGTAGCAGCACAGCATTCCTTCTTCCTGGCAGACTATCGACAAGTCCAGAAGTGTACTGAAGTGGTAGTATCCGATTTCCTTCTTTCATACACACTAAAATATCTGGAGGCATGAATTTGATATACACATATGCCCTACCTTCCAAACTAACTACCAGGGTATGCAGCTGTTTGTTTAGAAACACTACACAGCCTATTCAGGCCCTCCCTTCTATCCTGCAGTGATGGCCATGCAGAGGCAGACTTGAGACTTGTTTAAAGGGCGACTTAAGTGGGTGGCACAAACAGTGCTACGGGCCTACTAATGGCAATACATTTACAGGCCCTGGTCACATGCAGGGCCACCTTAATAAGGCCCTTCACATAAATTAAATATATTGAATGCATATAAGCATAAGTGTTCCTATTTTAACCCTTTCCATGCGCATGACGAGCTGAGCTCGTCATGAGTTGCGCCGCTCGCATGCTCATGACGAGCTCAGCTCGTCATGTAACGCGGCTTTTTGCAAAAAGCCGCACAGCGCGAAAATAGCGGCCGCACGCATGCGGTTAAGGAGAGAGCACAAGCACTACAGCACTGATAAGCAGTTCGAAAGTGTACAGAGTCATAAGGCCAACAAATTGAATTAATTTAAAAAGTAGTGATAAACTTCCATGCTTAGGAGACAGAACATGGGCCGTGGCCCTCTACTGCAGGTGCACTCATCAGTTTTTTTTTTTTTGTTTTAGAGATTTTTATTAAAATAGTTGTAAATACAATACAGAAGTCATATGAAAACAATTGTTAAACTAACTAAAATGAATATATAAGATATATGACATATGGAAAGAGAATATGTATGAAGATAATGAAAAAGAAAGAGAAAGGAAGAAAGCGAAGAAGAGAGAGGAAAGAAAAGCAGAAAGGATAAGGAAAGGAAGGGAAGGACAAAGGAAAGGAAATGAATATTATATAAGTGAGAAATATTTGCAGTGAAGAAAGAGATACAATTCAACAAAAGGGAGAGTTAGAAGAAAGATAGGTAGTAAAAGGAAGCCAAAGGAGATCAGATTTAATTGTTACAAAAACAGAAGTAGAGGAACCAGCAGCAATCCTATGTTCATCACAAACAAAGTTCCACCAGGTATGGGCAGATAATTTAGAATTACCCTTCCAGGATGATAAAATAACTTTAAAAGCTAAAGCAATGAAAAGATCAAGCAATCTCGCAGTGGAAGATACAATATCAATATCTGGTGATAAAGAACCTAAAACAACATGCAATAGTGATACAGAAGTAGTAAAATTAAACATTGGCATGCAAATATTCCAAAAGGATAAACCAGAAGGACACTCGTAAAGTTGGTGTTTAAGTGTGCCCATTTCCTTAGAACATGACCAACAAAGTGGGGAGGATGATGGGGAAAATTTACAAATACTTACAGGGGTGATAATAACTCTATGATAAAAAAAAGACAAAGATTGGGTAATACGTGTGGAAGCAGAAACTTTAAACATTCTGGACCATAGTTTATCCCAAGTTATAACAGGAAGAGAAACAGATAGGTCAGTTTCCTAAGCAGTCTCAATAACAGATTTAGAACGAACTAAAGCAGTTGTTAACAACAACTTATAAACAAGTGCAGCTTTAGGTCGTTGAGTCAAAAATAAAGGGTATAACGATGTGGAGGGAGTATTAAGTGGAGTGGTAGAAGGCAATATCAGTGTAGATAAATGAGACTGTATGGCATTCATGATGATGGTATATTCATGAAAAAGGGAACCAGGTAATTGGTAAGTGGTTTGCAATTCATGAAAAGGAATGACAGAAGGATTAGAAAGAAACTGATGGACAAACGAGATGTCTTTTTCCTTCCAGTATTTGTAGTAGAAAGATTTGCCTTTGTATTTAAGACATTTGTTGTACCATACAATAGAAGACAGAAAGCATTGCAGAGGTGAAAGATTTTTAGTGAATGTGTCATAAAGTAACGTTTGGGAATATTTTAGAATGGGGACTTTGGCCAAAAAAGAACAATTAGACATAAAAACAATACGTTAAAAAGAAAAATCCTTTAACAGTGAGCGTTCAAAAAGTACCCATCTAGGAACGGGAGTGTCCAAAAAGTCATAAGATAAAGAAAAGGATTGTTTAATCCAAAAAGCAGAATAATAGGTTTTAAAATTGGGAAAACGGACACCACCCTCATCTTTAGGGCGGATATGCTTACTTAGAGCAATGCAAGGGTGTTTATTATTCCAGAGGAATTTGGTACAAATGGAATTTATACGAGAAAAGTATACATTAGGAATTTTAAAAGGGAGCATAAAAACAGTATATAACACATGAGGGGTTATCGTCATTTTGATAGTGTCCAATCTATCCCACCAGGACAGGTATAAGGGGGACCAAATTTGGAGGAGAGATTGAAGTTTCAGTAAAAGTGCATTAAAAGTAAATTTGAGTGTATCAGTTAAGGAGGAAGAGAACCAAACACCCAGGTATTTGATTTTGGAGGGACACCAAGTGAAATCACTAGTATTGAACATATACTGTTAACAAATAGGATTCATGGGTAGTACTTCTGTTTTAGACAAATTAAGCTTATAACCCGATATAGAGGAGTACTAGCGAACCTCGTCCAAAAAATGGGGAAGAGAGTCAACCGGGTTAGTCATATAAATCAATATGTCATCCGCATATGCAGAGATTTTAGTTTCAACAGATGAGAGCTTAAAGCCAGTAATCTGAGAGTTAGTTCTGATACGTTCTAAAAAAGGTTCAAGGCAGAGGATAAACAATAACGGGGACAGAGGGCAGCCTTGTCTTGTACCCCTAGACAGCGAAAAAATCTTCGAAAATTGATTATTAACAAAAATACTAGCTCAGGGGGAAGAATATAGAAGTTTGACAAATGAAATAAAAAAGGGACCACAACCAAACCATTGAAGAGTTTGAAACATAAATTGCCAATTGATACGGTCAAAGGCCTTCTCAGCATCCAAAGATAGGGCTGCGAGAGGTTCTTTAAATTTTTTGCCAACGGAAATTATATTAGAAAACATACGGGCATTATCAGAAGCCAATCTTCCTTTTACAAATCCAACTTGGTTGGTTTTAATCAGAAGGGGGATGATAGAATCAAGGCGGGATGCTAGAATTTTAGCGAAAATGTTACAATCATAATTAATCAGTGATATAGGACGATAATTTTTGCAAAGGGAATGGTCTTTGTCAGGTTTAGGAATAATTACAATCAGTGCATCCATAAATGACCCAGAGGCTCTAGCCTCATCAATAAATGAATTAAAAAGTTGCAATAGTTTGGGGGCAAAAATTGAGTAAAAAGTAGAGAAAAGTTCAATAGGCATACCAACAGGACCTGGCTCCTTTGATTTTTTCAAAGAATTAATAGCCTTAAGCACTTCCTGAAGAGTAATATCTTTTTCTAGTTGCTCAAACTCTTCGGGAAGGGATGGCGGTGGTGGGAGACCAGAGAAGAAAGAATGTAAGTTCTGATCAGATGGGTGTGTATCGTCAGTATAAAGAAATTGATAGTAATCATGAAAAACCTCAGCAATTTCTTCATCTGAGGAGACCAATTTATTGCTAGACTCATTGAGAATCGGACCAATATTTTTACGTTCAGATTTGATTTTTAAATAGTTTGCCAACATTTTCCCTGCTTTATTTTGTCCCCCATGAAATTTGGATTTAATCTTGAGTAGAGTGTTACATGCTTCAAAAGTGGCAATTTATTAATTGCCAGTTTTCGCTACAATCAGATCTTGAAGGGCATTAGAGGATTTAGAAGAGAAGTATGTATGTTCAAGGTTTTTAATATGCTTTAATTGTTGCTCATATTTAGATCTATTAAGTTTCTTTTTTTTAGAGACATAAGCAATAGTGAAGGCTCGAAGTGCAACCTTGAAAGTCATCCCAAATGTTAGAGATAGAGGTGTCTAGTGGGTTGTTGAAGAAAAAAAAACAGTAACCTCTTTTATGAAAACATTATCAGACAAAAGAAAGGTATTGAATGTCCAACAACTAAATTTAGATGAGGAGAGAGATAGGTCTAAAACAGCATAAACAGGTGCATGATTTGAAATAAAAATTGAACCAATTTCGGATTTTTGAAGAGAGGGAAGGAGAGATTTACTAACCAAAATGTAATCAATCCTGGAACGGGTGTGATGCACATTCGAGAAAAACGTACATTCAAGAGTATCGGGATTACAAGTTTTCCAAGCATCATATAACGGGCGAGAGGTAATGCGATACAAAAGGGGATGATGGACGGAGCGTTTGAGCAAATCAAACACTGACCCCCAGTCAACTGATCTGGGTTTAATCCATCACCATTCTTTAGCCCACTCAGCCACCCCATTTCAGACATGGCCATATGCAAATCAGTCTGACCCTGTGCCTCATGGGAACAGTCCAGCCCGAACTGCAAAGCCATGTCTTCCATGGACCGGAAACAAGCATCCTGGGACCGGTTTCGGATTCATAATCCTCATCAGCCAGGCTATCTTGAATCCAGTGGCCAAGTGAGCAAGGGACTCACGTCTGAGCATACCCTGCCACACTTAGGGCGAACAAAGCGATACAAAAGGGGATGATTGACGGAGTGTTTGAGCAAATCAAACACTCACTCCCAGTCAACTGATCTGGGTTTAATCCATCACCATTCTTTAACCCACTCAGCCACCCCATTTCAGACATGGCCATATGCAAATCAGTCTGACCCTGTGCCTCATGGGAACAGTCCAGCCCGAACTGCCAAGCCATGTCTTCCGTGGACCGGAAACAAGCATCCTGGGACCGGCTTCGGATTCATAATCCTCATCAGCCAGGCTATCTTGAATCCCGTGGCCAAGTGAGCAAGGGACTCACGTCTGAGCATACACTGCCACACTTAGGGCGAACAAAGCGATACAAAAGGGGATGATGGACGGAGCGTTTGAGCAAATCAAATACGCACCCCCAGTCAACTGATCTGGGTTTAATCCATCACCATTCTTAAGCCCACTCAGCCACCCCATTTCAGACATGGCCATATGCAAATCAGTCTGACCCTGTGCCTCATGGGAACAGTCCAGCCCGAACTGCCAAGCCATGTCTTCCATGGACTGGAAACAAGCATCCTGGGACCGGTTTCGGATTCATAATCCTAATCAGCCAGGCTATCTTGAATCCAGTGGCCAAGTGAGCAAGGGACTCACGTCTGAGCATACCCTGCCACACTTAGGGCGAACAAAGCGATACAAAAGGGGATGATGGACGGAGCGTTTGAGCAAATCAAACACTCACCCCCAGTCAACTGATCTGGGTTTAATCCATCACCATTCTTTAGCCCACTCAGTCACTCCATTTCAGACATGGCCATATGCAAATCAGTCTGACCCTGTGCCTCATGGGAACAGTCCAGCCCGAACTGCCAAGCCATGTCTTCCATGGACCGGAAACAAGCATCCTGGGACCGGTTTCGGATTCATAATCCTCATCAGCCAGGCTATCTTGAATCCAGTGGCCAAGTGAGCAAGGGACTCGCGTCTGAGCATACCCTGCCACACTTAGGGCGAACAAAGCGATACAAAAGGGGATGATGGACGGAGCGTTTGAGCAAATCAAACACTCACCCCCAGTCAACTGATCTGGGTTTAATCCATCCCCATTCTTTAGCCCACTCAGCCACCCCATTTCAGACATGGCCATATGCAAATCAGTCTGACCCTGTGCCTCATGGGAACAGTCCAGCCCGAACTGCCAAGCCATGTCTTCCATGGACCGGAAACAAGCATCCTGGGACCGGTTTCGGATTCATAATCCTCATCAGCCAGGCTATCTTGAATTCAGTGGCCAAGTGAGCAAGGGACTCAGGTCTGAGCATACCCTGCCACACTTAGGGCGAACAAAGCGATTCAAAAGGGGATGATGGACGGAGCGTTTGAGCAAATCAAAAACTCACCCCAGTCAACTGATCTGGGTTTAATCCATCACCATTCTTTAGCCCACTCAGCCACCCCATTTCAGACATGGCCATATGCAAATCAGACTGACCCTGTGCCTCATGGGAACAGTCCAAGCCGAACTGCCAAGCCATGTCTTCCATGGACCGGCAACAAGCATCCTGGGACCGGTTTCAGATTCATAATCCTCATCAGCCAGGCTATCTTGAATCCAGTGGCCAAGTGAGCAAGGGACTCACGTCTGAGCATACCCTGCCACACTTAGGGCGAACAAAGCGATACAAAAGGGGATGATGGATGGAGCGTTTGAGCAAATCAAACACTCACCCCCAGTCAACTGATCTGGGTTTAATCCATCACCATTCTTTAGCCCACTCAGCCACCCCATTTCAGACATGGCGAGAGGCAATGGCAGGTTGGAATGACTTATGGGATATGTCAGGCTGGAATTTGCAAGAAGAAAGTCTATTGGAGAAAGGATCCAGCCATTGATTAAAATCACCCGCAACTATGATATTGGGACAATCAATGGAGGAGAGAAGAATTTTGATGTCGCACCAAAATGTTGGATCAGGTCGAACAGGGCCATAGATGTTTAATAAGACTAATGTCTTGTTTTGAATCACAACCTTAGCCATTACCCATCGCCCATCATCATCATTTTGAGTAGAAAGTATTTGAAAAGACAAAGCTTTGTGAATCATTATAGCAACACCCCCTTTTTTGTTAGCAGTAGGAGAGTAAACAACATGGACCACCCATTGTCTTTTCAATTTAAGTGACTCAACATCTGTACAATGAGTTTCTTGAAGAAAAACAATTTGGGAATTAAGCTTAGATAAATGTGACAATACCTTTTGACGCTTGACAGGATGTCCGAAACTTCGAACATTCCACGTAACACAATTACACATGACGGAAGGTAGGGAAGATGGGAAACAAGTGTATTTGATATACTTCAAAGGAGAGAACTACAAAAAAGAACAAAACAGACACGAACATTATATGCGGACAATCATCCAAAACGCTCACAATGTTATAACATAATGGACCCAGAGCTATAATAGAGAGCAATAAGAAAGACAGGAATAAAGAAAGAGATTCACCCGACTAAGGGCATGAGAAGAATATACGGGAAGGAAGATGAGACCAAAGAAAGACAGAGCATGGAGAAAAAGAGAAAGATGGAAGAAAAAGAAAAAAAGGGAAGATGAAAAAAGCAGACAGAACAAGGCTTAAGAGCCAGGTCTGAAACAAGAAAGAAAACCAAAGCATCAGGAGCGTAGTGACACCAAGAAGTGTACAGACCTCAGCGAGCAATGAAAAAAAGAGAAAATTAAGGGAAGAAAGAAAACAGAACCCTAAGGGAGACAAGGAGAAACATAATAAAATATTACATCAGAAGTATATAAATGTACAAAAGGACCATATGAAGTACAAAAAGAAGAGCAAATTTAGTAATGGAGAATGTAAATATCAAACATTAGTGTCCATTCCTGAGGGAGACACATTTTGTAAATATGAAGAAAGCTTCTGTGGGTCATCAAAAGAACGAGTGCGACCATTGTGTGTAATTTTACAAAAACATGGATGCATGATGCCATATTGTATATTTAATTGTCGCATCTGAGGACGAAGATTCAAAAATTCTTCATGCCGAGCATTCGTTGCATTAGACAGATCCTGAGAGATGAAGATATTATGGCCAGACCATATGAGACGTCTTTTTAACTTAGCAGCCTTCAGCACAGTCATTAAGTCAGTGAATTCAAGAAATAGCATAATAATGCCCCGAGGCTTAGTGGCGGTGGAATTGAGACGACCTAAACGGTGAGCTCTTTGAATGTTAAGAGGGTGCGTCACATGCTGGAGATCTAAGAGCTCGGGTAGAAACTTCTGTAAAAAAGACACCATGTCGGGCCCCTCAATATTTTCTGGAAGGCCATAAAGGCGTAAGTTGTTCCTACGATTGTGATTTTAAAGGTCCTCTGTATGAAGTTTTAGTTGGTCGATCTCTTGTTCCAATAGGGGGATCTTTGAGGAAACATCCTGAATATTACTGACACGCTGTTCCAAGTTCAAGACTTTACCTTCCATGGCAACCCATTTTTCCTCAATTTGTTTAAGCTTCTCATTAGTAGCAGACATGAAAGGTTGGAGACCACGCACTTCTTCCAATATGGAGTCCAGAACAGGATTCGAAGATGAAGGGATGGGTAAGGGTGGATAATTTTTCGGTCTCTTAGACTTCGCCACAGAAGTCTTTGAATTAGTTGAATCATGTGCCATTTTAGAAGCGTGAAGAAAAGCACAAAAAAGCTGGAAAAGTGATTTGAGGAAATTCTTCACATGAATACTGGAATCCGCAGGAAGAATACTCCTCAAAGGGGTACGATCTAATATAGTCACAAAGCATGAGTGGTTAAAAATATGTAGAATGTGCTAATTCCTTGTTATTGGGGAGATAAAACAAGAGCCTGGACAAGCATGGAAGCAAAGGACCATACCTCGACAAAAATAAAAGGGACTTTAGTGAAAAAGTAATATCCCACATAGATAGAGATATGTATGGCTATTGTAGAGAAATGGAAGCCATAAATAAAAAAAAAAATGTTGCTAAAAAACATGGCATAGATGAGGAGGCTTCCAAAAAACGGGCTTTTGCGCTAATACAAAATGGCGACTGTTTATTCAGTGTAAGCTGAGGGGCAAAAGCAGTTGACAGACTTTAATGCCATAAAAAGATGTGAACATCGCAGTTTACACCAAATGACTGATAATATGAGGAACAGAGTGGATACGCGATAAATAAACAAGTGTGGGAGTAAGGAACCGGAAGCTAGGCTTGCTTCATCGATTGTGAAGGACACAGGCTCAGCGGCACAAAATGGCGGAAGCCCGCCTCCAGGACGAAGAAATTTACAGTCAGCCGAATATGGTCCCAAAACTGCAGGCAGACATCAGGCGAGGCATTCCTTATGTGCAGCCCATCGTCGAATGACAGGAGGACTGCAGCAGGGCTCTTGAGGGCGCTGTGTAAGGGTTCCAAAATTGCCGTGGAGACCCGCGGCACAACGGAGCTCAGAGAGGAACCGCCATTACTCCTCAGCGCACAAGCTATGCCCCCCGCACTCATCAGTTTTATGCCACTTTGAACTCTGTTGGATCCCTCTAACTATGCTCTCCTGAGTGACTGAACTGACCAACTGTTTGTATGAGGACTTGAACAGCACTACCACACAACATATCTGGTAAGACATGAACATGACAGTAACACGCCATCTCTGTGAGAACTTGAACTTCACTAACACACACCATCTGTGGGACCATGAACTCTACCACGCAAGATCTCTTTGGGGACTTGAATGCCACTACTACACCATCTCATTACAACAATTTGAGTGTTACAAATCACTAAACACACCATCTTTGTGGGGACTTGAAGATATCTGTCATGCACCATTCCTGTATGGACCTCAACATTACTATGCACACTATTTATGTGGGGACTTGAACATCAGAATCACACAGTAGCTCTGTGGGGACTTGAACACCATTACCACTCACCTTCTCTATGGAGATTTGAATATGACAATCCCACACCAACTCTCTCTGCAGGCCTCTTACCTCACATATGGAATACTTTGTAAGGATTCACAGAGGGTGTCCTGCCCAATGATTATCAACAAAGCCGGATTTCTACAGTTCTTTCCTCTTAGCCTATTAATGATGTGCAATAATTGTATTTCTGGCACAGCTTAAAGATTGGCCTGGTCACATCGCAGACTCCACCCTTACACAGTACTGCAATGCAACTTATTCAGTTGCACATCTTTCTATTAAAAGCCTGTTCATTGTTTAGTTAATACCCTACTCCCACAACCATGAACAAAGTAAATATTTCACTTTAACCTTTGTGTTACAGCAACTGTCATACATATATGGTTATTTACAGCAGGCTATGATGGAGAACCACGCCTCTGTGAAGTTGCAGGTGACCACACCTCCCTCCTCTGTAATGGCCGAATGGCAGCATGGCAGCTCTGGCCTCTTCGGCACAGCTGGATTCATCGCTGCATAAACCGGAGTAACGTGTCAGAAAAGGTTTGGATATTGTTGATGAGCTGAATCTTCCTGGCAGGGACAAGTGCTGGAAAAAAAAATGGGTACACGCTGACTGGTGTTGCCAGAAAACGTCCCGGATGGGCTCATATTCAGAGAACACTTCAAGATCTTAAACTGGCTTTCGGCTGGAGCATTTTTTGGGTGGCTGCTGCTGAGTGAAGGAGAGGTAAACGCTGGTACACCTTGACAGTGGCAATCTGCGGGGGAAAAGTTTACCATGAGGTGCTCAAACAGGAGCAAGATAAGACCCGGTCAAGACTTCTGCAGTGCTGATCAGGCTGAAGAAGAAGGCAGCGGATGGAATAAAAGAGAGGTTAGGAGGCTGGGAGGTGTGGAGGCAAGGAGTCTGCCATGGGCAAGGGAGAAAAAAAACAAAGTTAGGTAACAAGTTTTAATAGGAGACTTTCTTAATAAGTGCAGGAGTTGACAACCAGCAAACGGAGGGTGAGAAGCTTCAAGTGGTGCTACTGTACTACTGCCCTGCACTCCTCTGTATGTATTAGATGAATATGGAGAGACACAACAAGCAAAATAATCCGTGACCAATTGCAATGAGAAACCTGATCTCCCCGCATTGAGAATCTCGCCGGGAGGTTTATTTTCCACGCTCACGATCGGCAACTTGATGTTGCTGATCGCGAACGAGGAAAACGTCTCGCCGGGATGTCATTTTGCTTCCTTGCAGTTGTGAACTTGATGTTGAGGACTGCAAGCAAGCAAAAAATGACGACTGCACTATGCTATGCATGTTTGCACTGTGCTACATGCAGTTCACGTAGTGGAAAGTAGCGCAAACTTCACCAACTACGCGAGCGTAGATTAGTGCTTTGCCCAGGGTTAGATATAAGAGAGATGAAGAGGTCTCAGGATAATGAAAACGCTTCTCTTCATCTCTACCTAGGGAAGATTGAAGACACAGTGGCCTGTCTCCCAGTCAAAATCCAGGAAGCAGATTCAAGGATCTCAGCTGGAGGACCAAATAAGGGGATTGCTTACAAAAGTACACAAAGTTACTAAAGACAGGAGTATGTTAGAAAACAAGCTTGAGGAGCTGGAAAATCACTTGCGTCATTCGAACTTGCGCATAGTGGGGGTCCCCGAGAGAAGTGAAGGCGCCCAGGTGCCGCAACGTGTGAAATCCTTCATTAAGCAAAACGTTCTCCCCGAGTTCAGCTGGGATCTTACAATTACCAGGGCCCATGGAGTTCCTTTCCATCCATTACCAAATTTGAGCGGTCCGTGTACCATCTTAGTTAACTTCGCTGAATACCTCATAAAGGAGAAGATCCTGGCTAAAGCCATACAACAAAGGCAATTTCCAATTAATGAAACTTCTAACTGCAGCATCTTCCCTGATATGTCAGCAGTGGCGGCCCGTAGGCGCAAAGAGTTTGTTAAACTGCTTTTTCTTTTTAAAGCCCAAGGCGCGCAGGAGTCAATAGCCAAACAGTCGAAACTGCATGTTCTCGTAAGGGGATAATTTCACATGTCACATGTTTTTTAACTTGGAAGATGCTCAGGGTCTGCTCAAGGAGATTTCAGTCTCAAAATGAACTAATGGACTTATGGATGTTTCTTTTTTTCTTCTTTAGCCAGGTTGTTTAGAGTATAACATTGCCGGTGGGGGTGGGTCACCCAGGGCGCAGATCCATGGCACCCTCAAAAGGGGGGGTGAGAGGTGGTTAATGTGATGGTTCACCTCTCCAGAGGGGTGGGTTGTGGGGAGGGGGCCCAAAAGAGTATAGCAGCAAAAAAAGCAGGAACAGGGGCATTAGGGTGAAGACCCTTAATATAATGGGAGTGTTTAAGTAATTTTCTTTGTGTGCTTTTCTTTTGGATTTTATTCTATTGGAAATATGGCAAAAATGACTAGTGTATACCCATTATCTCAATCAATGTTAATGGGATATTAAACAAAGCAAAATATGAGCTTTAATTAGGTGGCTAGTGTCCTTCTCACCCCAGGTAGTATTCCTTCAGGAAACTCATTTAAAAACTAACCTCCCTAAGATATTTCTTCCTAGATTTTTTTCTCATGCTTTCTTTGCTTCGGCCAGACTGGCCAAAATAGGAGTTGTCAATTTCTTCTGCCGTAGTCTTCCCTGGGAATTTGGCCAAATATGGAGAGATCCATTGGGGCAGTGGTTGTGGGTTGAGGCCAAACTAAATTGGATGATCTTACATTTTGTAAATTATTATGGCCCGACAGTTGATGATACCATAGCCCTATTAAAGATTAGTGAGTTACTTAGGGGGCCCTGGGAAAAATCTTATTGGATGGGGGCTTCAACTTTATTCAAGACCTTAAAAAAATACCTTGAACAAAAATAAAAAAGAGATGAAACTCCAAACAAAGAAAGTGCTGCAGGCCCTAAGGCAGGAGCATCTGCAGGTAGACCCTTGGCATCAATCTAACCCTACTGATGCTAAATTTATATACTACTCTAATCAATTTCACACATACTCCCAGATCAATTTTTTCCTAATATCACTATCTTTAAGGCAGAGCTTTCCAAACTGTGTGTCCCAACACAGTACTGTGTTGCCTTCAAATGGTGGGTGTGTCGTGGGATGATACCAGTATTAAGAGCACTTAGCACATAACTGCTGCTAATTAATAGGCATTCCTTTGAAAGAGTGTCTCAGAGTCAGCCACAGCAGCATGGAGTCTGTGACACTCTGCTCTATGGGGGCCGGGCTATTCACAACAATGCCTCATTAACAAGTAAATGGTCTTTTAAAGACCTACAAAGTACTTGGATGTGCCCGGGAAGCTGGGGTGACAGACAGAGGGTGACAGGCAGAGGGTGACAGGCAGAGGGGGGAAACAGAGGGAGATACAGGGAGAAAGACAGAGAGAGAGGGAGATAGAGAGAGCGAGACAGAGAGAGGGAAACAGAGGGAGGGAGACACAGAGGGAGAGAGGGAGAGAGACAGGCAGGGCTTAATTTGTGCCGAGCCTTCCGGTGCTAAGCACCAGCACTTAATTTTCAGGGCCGGGTCTTCCCTTTGATCTCGGATGTTCACTAAATTCACAGTTCTGTCACACTCTCATTGAAACTGCCTCCTCAGGGGCGCTCCTCGGTCTAAGGAAGGAAGCGGCGGCAGGCTCTGCTCGCTCATTCATGCCGTGCCATTGCAGTGGTGCAAAGAGGCAGGCAAGCGCGAGCAGCTCCCCCACCCCCTAGGCTCTCTAAGCCTCCCAGTCACAATGAAGCATGTGTCAGGGTATGTGGGGGGAGGGAGGAGGAGGGAGATGGACGGAGAGGGGCTGTGAGGGAATAAACACGGACAGGGAGACAGACGGTGGGTGAAAGAGCAAGGTAGAGATGAAGAGACTACAGAGAGGTAGAATGGACGGACGGGAGGAGGGAAAGCGAGGGGGAGAGATGGGCACACATGGGAAAAGAGAGAGAGATGGGAGAAGCTACAAGGAGCAGCAGGTGAGAGGAGTGAGGACGGAGGCAGGTGGGTGAGTCTGGGGGTTTGAGGGGAGAGAGGAGAGCGAATGAACCCCAGCGATGGAGATGGCAAGGAGAGTAAAGGCAGCGGGTAGAAGGGAAAAAGATGGGCAGGTATGAGGGAGCAAGTGAAGGTGGTGGTAGACAAGGTAATATAGACGTAGCTGTAACTCCAATCAAGGCTGTGGCCTGTACACACTGGTTCTGCAGCCTTGTGGTGATTCCAGCTGGCTTCTATCAGGCTGAATGTGCCTGCACTGCTGCTACAATGTATTCTGATGCCCGCCCTGTGGCGCCGCTGAGGCAGGATGTAATTCAAAGTCTGCCCGCGGCGCTGTGGGGGGGAGGGAGGACATCACCTCCGGTCCTGTTGCCAGAGCGGGAAGTTTGTAAAGAAGGCAGCTAGTAGGCACTGGACTAGATACGTTTGGGGACGGGAAGAGAAGGTGCCGGAGGAAAGATATGAAGAAATGGGAGCATATTCACGAGGCACACAGCAACAAAAAAAAATCACATAATGTCTGGGCTTGTGGCGGCAACTGGCAGAGCAGAGGAACAGATGCTGATGCCATAAATCTGGGACAGGAGGCCTGAAGGCGCACCCCTCCACGAGTCTTGCGGTAGGGCAATTAACTTAACTCTGGGTACTGGTTAGAGGGACTTAGGGGCTGTCTGCTGCTCGCACTGGCCTGTCCTCACTGTGTCTGTAACTATGGCCTAGGCAAATTGAATTATGGCTGTGCCGAGCCGGTCAGCCACCTCTCAGTGAGAAGTTTCAGCCATTTGCCTCAGAAATAGGGGATTGTACAGAATAAAAAGCAGCAAAAAGGAAGTAACGCCCAAATTAAATGACTACAGGTTGCTAGTTCATCGTCAATGTCTACTGGGTGAAAACGGAAAGCTGGTGTAGGCGAGGGTGCTTGTGAATGACAATCTGTCATGGGGAGGGTGGAATGGGTCTGGGTGACCCCTTCAATGAATGAAAACTCCACCGCAATGATTCCCTACACTGAGTGGTAAATAAACCTAAAACAACCCCCTGGCTGCTTATTGTCGGGGCATCTGCCACCATCGTGTGCTCAGAGTCATGGGACAAAAGGACGGGTAGAAAATGGTGGGGACCACGTGCCCCCACCCCTCTATTCCACGGAGATTGCCCAAAGCGCGCTCATCCTGCACTACTGCAGCAATCCCCGGGCGACGTGCTAAGCATAGCGCAGTTATTTTCACCCAATCCGCAGCGAGTGTCTTGCGCAGCTTTGCAGAGTCCCTACACTGTCTGTATACACTCAGACGTGCTATTCCAGCCATATTGGCCAGAGTGACGGGAAAAATGGGAGGAGGGTAGCGGCTGGAGCTAAATATAGACTACTGCCTATGAATCATTTGGCCTTACAGCGAAAGCCTCTAAAAATGAATGGGATGCAAGTTTGATGGAGTAGAATGATATTGAAATGTAGATAGTAGATACAGATAGAGCTATTGCAATAGATACCAACATTATAGATCGAAAGGCTGACATCTAAGATTACATTTGTGAGCCTGGAAAGTGGTAATCACGGGTGACTGCTGTAATGCTAATAACGGATTCCTAGAGCTTCTTGTTGCGCAAATGGGTGACATTTCTGATGTTTATATGTTCCCCTCGCCGTCATTGCTTTATTTTGCTATCGAGAAACTGTCACTCATAGTCTTTGAAATGTCACTCAGAATTGCTCTGAAATGATAGAAAAGTCACAAATAGCAATCTAAAACCATGGCAGCAATACACGGAGGGCTCTGGCAGGCGATAGACTGTGGGGCTCTGGCAGGCAGTGTGGAGGTAGAAGGTAAAAGGCAGCAGCCCTGTTCTAGCCACAGTCGGCCGAAAATGCAGGCTTCAGCCAAACTTCGATCAATTCCAGAAACACACTGAAGCGTTACCCACTAGGAATGCTTTCAGCCAGGATCCCTCTTTGCCCGACTAACCTGCAAGGACCCGATTTCTTTCCCGCTTCAGAAGAACTGTAAATATTGTTTATATGTCATGAGAAGTGTCTCATTAGTGACCCTAAAAATTGAGCACGATGCCCTTGATCTATTGAATCATCTTGTATTCTGGTACCATGCTTAGCTGGTGATGGGAACCTGAAAGTGTGAGGATGAGGCCTTGTTGCCAGTTAGGGCTTAATGTGTGAAAAAACAGTAATGCAGGGGCCCAAAGTTTGTCTTTCGAGCCATTGGGAGAACTTCTGAATGCCAGTGTTGCAAACTACAGAGGCTGTCTGTTCTTGATTCCACCTCATTATGGCTTTTTCTTCACTCTGCACCATTTTGCTCTCTTGTTTGTTCTTTTTAAAGCCGGCTTTCTCCATGTGTCTCTGTTTCCCTACCCTTCTCTTCCGTCATTCAATCTTTTTCACCTTTCTGTCTCCTGCTCTGACTCAGTCTGATGTTGAACAATAAGTCCAGGTCTTCAAAAACGAGGGCTTGTTACCACCACCTGCAACAACTAGCACAAATTAAGCAGTGCAGTAAGGGCAGCACCCAGCGCTTAATATCAGCTGGTGTTTTCCGGTGCTCGGTACCGGTACTTAATTCTCAACACCTGTATTCCGGTACCTATGAAAGTCTGGCACCTGGTGGCGCTGTCTCCCTAATTTTGAGAAAAGCACAGCAACAGATGTTTAATAATTTAATATACATTATATATGAATAATATCTGCTGCTCACACCATTTTTATAGCCTTAAGTAATTTGAAATAGTATGAATTGTCACATTTCTAGGTGAGTGATGATACTAGTTGTGTTGGTACTGATATTAGCAGTACTGCCAGGGAGGGAAAATGCATGGTGCAAGCTGCAATGGCATCCCGAAAAGGGTCCTGGCACTGGTTTACTGTGGCTGGAAGTTAACAACAAACCCCGGCTGGATGCCTGTAAGTGACATTTCAATGGTTTATTGCATGGATGATGGATGTTTATGTGTGACATTTCCACGGGTTTTGGCCTAACCCTGTCCTGGAGGCTTATGTGTGACGTATTATGGCATGCTTTCTGGTTTCGGTGCTTATGTGTGACATTTCTATGCTTTCTGGCCTGTGGGCTTAAGTGTGACATTTCCACAGTTCATTGCTTGGGTGCTTGCTTATGTGTGACATTTCCATGGTTTATGGCATGGGTGCTTATGTGTAACATTTCCATGCGTTCTTGCCTGAGGACATATGTGAGATTTTCACAGTTTATGGCTTGCGTGCCAGTTGAGGGTGTGGGTGAAGCCAATAGATGTAGTGGGTGGAGCTAGTGAAGGAAATGGGTGGAGCTGGGGGAAAGGGGTGTGGCCTCCGACAAACATTTGAGCAACTGGACTTCATATTTTACAAATTAAGCACTGGAGACAGGGATGGAAACAGAGGGACAGAGACAGACAGAGGGAGGCGGACAGAGAGAGACGGAAACCGTGGGAGATAGAGAGAGAGGGAAACCGTGGGAGACAGAGAGAGAGGGAGACAGGGGGAGGGAGTCCGGGGAAGACAGACAGAGGGAGGGAGACAGAGGGAGGGAGACAGAGAGAGAGAGGGAGGCAGAGGGAGACAGACAGAGGAAGACAGAGAGAGAGGAGAGAGGGAGACAGAAGGACAGAGACAGAGGGACAGAGACTGAGGGACGGAGACAGAGAGAGGGAGACAGAGGGTGACAGACAGAGGGAGACAGAAAGAGGGCGACAGACAGAGGGAGGAGGACAGACAGAGGGAGGAGGGTGACTGAGGGAGGAGGGCGACAGAGGGATGGAGACAGAGGGAGGGAGACAAATGGAGGAAGACAACTAGAGGGAGATAGATGGAGGGAGACAGAGGGAGGGAGACAGACAAGAGGCAGACAGACAAGAGGGAGGGAGACAGTGGGAGAAAGTGGGAGGGAAACAGAGGGAGAGGGTGAGAGAGAGAGAGAGATAGAGGGGGAGGGAGACAGAGAGAGGAAGACAGAGAGAGAGAGAGATGGCGACAGACAGAGTGAGTGAGACAGAGAGAGACCGAGGGAGATAGCGAGAAAGCGAGTGGGAGAGAGAACGAGAGAGAGACGGAGGGAGACAGAGAGAGAGAGAAACAGAGAGAGGGACGGAGACAGAGACAGACAGAGAAATAGACAGAGACAGACATAGACAGGGACAGACAGAGACAAATGGAGGCAGAGACAGGGACAGGGGCAGACAGACAAAGGCAGAGACAGACAGAGACGGAGAGGGAGACAGAGGGAGAACGTCAGGGACAAACAGAGACAGGGACAGACAGACAGATAGAGGCATTGACAGGGACAGACAGAGCCTGAGACAGACTGAGAAAGAGAGAGACAGAGGGAGAGAGAGAAGGAGACAGAGGGAGACAGAGGGTGACAGAGGGAGGGAGAGGAAAGGAGACAGAGAGAGGGAGACAGAGAGAGAGGGAGACAGAGGGAAGGAGAGGGAGACAGACAGAGGGAGGGAGGGAGACAACGAGAGACAGAGACAGAGGGAGATAGACAGAGGGAGACAGACAGAGAAAGACAGAGGGAGAGGGAGACAGATGGAGAGGAAGGTAGACTCAGGGAGAGAGACAGAGGGAAGGAAACAGAGGGAGACAGAGGGTAAGACTGAGGGAGACAGACTAAGGGAGGGAGACAGACAGAGAGGAGACAGACAGAAGGAGACAGACAGAGGGAGGAGGGCGACAGAGAGAGTGACAGAGAGAGGGAGGGAGACAGAGACAGACAGTGATAGAGACATAGACAGGGACAGACAGTGAAAAATAGAGGCAGAGACAGGGACAGACAGAGGCAGAGACTGAGACAGACAGATACAGAGAGGCAGAGAGGGAAACAGAGAGGGAGAGGGAGACAGAGGGAGAAAGAGAGAGGGAGACAGAGGGTGACAGAGGGAGGCAGAGGGAGGGAGACAGAGAGAGGGAGGCAGATGGAGACAGTCAGGAGGAGACAGAGGGAAGGAAAAGGAGAAAGAGAGAGGGAGGGAGACAGAGGGAGACAGAGAGACAGGGAGCTAGAGGGAGCTAGAGGGAGAGAGACAGAGGGAGACAGAGGGAGAGGGAGACGGGGGAGAGAGAGAGATAGGGATGGAGACAGAGGGAGGGAGACCGAGGGACATAATCAGAGAGAGACAGAGGGCAACAGACAGAGGGAGACAGAACAGAGGGAGGGAGACAGACAGAGGGAGACAGACAGAGGGAGGGGGGTGAAAGAGGGAGGGAGACAGAGGGAGCGAGACAGACAGAGAGAGACAGAGGGAGGTAGACAGACAGAAGGAGGGAGACAGAGGGAGCGAGACAGACAGAGAGAGACAGAGGGATGTAGACAGACAGAGGGAGACAGATGGAGACAGACAGAGGGAGACAGAGGGAGAGAGGGAGGGACACCGAGAGAGGGAGACAGAGAAAGAGGGAGGGAGACAGAGACAGACAGAGAGGGAGGGAGACAGACACAGACAGAGACAGAGACAGACAGAGACAGGCACAGAGAGACACATAGAGACAGGTACAGGGACAGACAGATGCAGAGACAGGGACAGACAGAGGCAGAGACTGAGACAGACAGAGACAGAGAGGCAGAGAGGGAGACAAAGGGAGAGAGACAGAGGGAGACAGATGGTGACAGAGGGAGGGAGAGGGAGGGAGATAGAGAGAGAGGGGGACAGAGGCAGACAGAGAGGGAGGGAGACAGAGAGAGGGAGGCAGAGGGAAACAGTCAGGGGGAGACAGAGGGAAGGAGAGGGTGACAGGCAGAGGGAGGGAGACAGGGAGACAGAGAGAGGGAGACAGAGAGCGAGGGAGGGAGACAGAGGAAGACAGACAGAGGGAGACAGACACAGGGAGACAGAGGGAGAGGGAGGCAGAGGGAGTGGGAGGGAGACAGAGGGAGGGAGACAGAGGAACAGAGACAGAGAGCAGGGCAGAAACAGAGAGAGACAGAGAGCGGTAGACAAGGGCGACAGACAGAGGGAGACAGACAGAGGGAGGGAGACAGAGAGGGGGAAACAGACAGAGGGAGGAGGGTGACATAGAGAGGGAGACAGAGGGAGCGAGACAGACAGAGAAAGACAGAGGGAGGTAGACAGACAGAGAGAGACAGGCGGAGAGAGAGGGGGAGGGAGACAGAGCGAGAGAGGGAAGGAGAAAGAGAGAGGGAGACAGTTAGAGAGAGAGAGAGGTAGACAGACAGAGTGAGTGAGAACCCCCCGAACCCCCCGTAGGTGGTTTGGGCTCGCTCGCTATGCTCGCTCGCTACACTGCCTTACTGTGTCCCAAAATGATGCATCTCAAAAAAGTGTGTCACCAACATGAAAAGTTTGGAAAGCTGTGCTTTAGAGGATATAGGCATGGCAATAGGGGCCAACTCATTTTCAGATCATTCCCTTGCGACAATGGAGTTGGAGATTAAAGGGGCGGAGAGATTTAATCCAGGTGGCAGATGGATTGTCTCCTCCTGCAAGACCCTCTCTGGGTAGCCCAAACCAAAAAGTGGATTTTGGAGTTTTTTTAGAATAAATGAAAATACAGCTGAAATGTTTTCAGTCTGGGGCAGGTTTAAGGCAGCCATTGGGGGCATATTATTGCGCTTTCAGCCTCTCAGTCGAGAAAAAGGTGGGATAAGATTAATCAACTCCAACAGGCTGTAGACAATGCAATGAGCTCCAGACATATTCAGCCACAGGGGAGTGGGGACGCCGGGACTCAGCTAGAAAGGGCGAAGCTTGCATTAAAAGAGTTCTTTCTAATTGAAGAAATTAATAGCTCCAGAACCTACCAACAACAAGTTTATGAGGCGAGTCAAATGGTGGGAAAAATGCTTGCAAGGCAAACAAAAACCAAACAGGAGTAAGCCTTGATATCAAAAATCATTGATCCAAAGACCCAAGATAGTATAAGGGATAATGACGGTGTAGCTCTAGTTTTTATGGAACATTACTCACAGCTTTACTCTACAAAATATGAGGTAGGATTGGGCCAAATTCTCAGATATTTTTATGAAGTAAATCTTCCAGTTTTGCCCGTGGCGTTAGCTGAACAACTTGAGTGCAATATTTTGGATGCTGAAATATTAACTAGAGTGAAATCAATTGCAGGGGTGAAGGCCTGCGGACAGATGGGCTCCCAATTGAATTTTATAAAAAAAATTCCAAACAACTGACTCCCTTTTTGGCAAAACTATTTAATACAGTTAGAATGGGAGGCCCTGTTACCCCTAAGAATCTATCATCAATAGTTTTGCCAAAAAAGGGAAGAACCATAAGGATGTCAATTCTTATAGTCCGATTAGCCTCCTTAACGTCAATTTTAAGATTTTAATGAAAATATGGGTTCAACGTTTTACCCCGATTGCCCAGGATTTAATTCATCCCAATGAGCCCGGGTTTGTGGCAGGGAGGTAAATGTCCTCTCATACTGGGTTTTTAATCCAGGCCCTTGATTTTTCTACAAACAACAAAACTCCAACTCTAGTTACTATGATTGAAGCCGAAAAGGCTATGACCAAGTAAATTGGGATGCACTTTTCTTTGGATTGCAAAAATGTGGCATCCCTGTTCAGATAATTTATTTGTTGAATAACATCTATCAAGGTGCCCAAGCCCGGGTGGTAGTAAATGCCAATACCATAGGGGCAATAAATATAAATCGGGGCACAAGAAAAGGCTGGTTGATGTCCCCCATCGTGTTCACCTTTTTTATTCAGCCTTTAGTTATAAGAATTTGGTGGAAACCCTGAAATTAAACCCCAATAGAAGGGATGGCGAAAATAAAATTATTCGCAGATTACATACTCCTATAACTGCGCCCTGACAAACAAAATCTCGATCAGGCTCTACACAAATTCACTCAATTTGAATTGATTAGTGGATATCAAATAAACCAAAACAAAACTGAGGATTTAACATTGAATGTGGACTGTAATTGTTTACCCTTAAATGTAAAATCCCAAACCCTGAAGGCAGAACCTATTAGATATTTGGGTATATACGTCTCCAATCAATCTGAGCAATTATTTAGTTTGAACTATTTAGCGATGCGTAACAAAATTACAGTTTTTCCCGATAGGCGGACTGTTCTACCGTTAACTATGATTGGTTGTATAGTACTTATCAAAATGTCTATTCATCCCTTATTGGTTTTTCTTTTTTAAATGTACCGCTTAAGAATAATTCCCATTACTTTAAAGAGATTTAGTTGATGACCAGGGACTTTGTATGGAATTGGAAAACCTCTAGGGTTAAACTGCCCATCTTACAGTTGGGAACCGCTCAGGGGGTTTAGCGCTACCAAATATGTGTACTTATTATATGGCAGCGATCTTGGATTTGCAAGCATGTTTACTGGAACCTAATGGTCTGTTAGATATGTTTTTCTATGACAGAATGGTCCAGGAGTCTTGATCACAAGTTCCTACATTTTTAAAAACAGCTAAATTACCAAAAAAGACCCAATACAGGACTGTCCAAGATTTCTCCATTAGACTGCAGTCCTTTTTTAAACAAACTGGGTTTGCTGGCTTTTAATTTTTGAAAGTAGAGGAGTGTAAAATCTTTGGGCTTCAAATTCACTCCAGCAGGCTCGAAAGATGGAAAGACTGCGGTCTAGGAGAATTGGGTCTCTTCCTTACCTCATGGAAACAAATTACCTGTCAAGAGGTCCTAGATAGGTCTGATAATCGACTAAAACCGGGGTTTTTGGAGTATCTCCAGATTGTAAACTTTATAAATAAATATAATCTGTTGTCATATGGGATGCCATCAGTACAGGCTAACACCTTATATAAAGCCAAATTGAAGGGGGTGGGAAATTGTTATACCTTACTGAGAATGGGGTGAAGAGTCCCCCCTAGTTGAAGACGTTCTGGCCATAATAACCTGTGAAACCAACTGTTCCTTCTCGGGGCAGAAGTGGGAGGATATAGCTCAGCTAGGAAGTAAGGCCCTTAGAGCAGCAATTTTAAAAGGATGGCCTTTTTATTTCAGTGGTTGGCCTATTTCACCCCGAAAGCTCTTAATAAACATTTTCTGGGAGTGGAAAATAAATGCTTTTGTTGCCAGGCTTGAGGCGAGGGCAATTGGCACCATATATTTTTTACATGTCCGAAACTTTAAACATTTTGTCGTAAGATCTTTTCGTCAATAAGCCAGGCCATTAATCAGACGCTGTGTCCAGTCTTAAAATCATCCTGACAGAATCATGTGTCTATTTAATCTCTCTGCATACATAAGTGCTTATAAACATATCATGAAGATAACTATTAGCAGTATGAGAACTCAGTCACTGTGTATGTACAATGTATGCGGTCCCCTGTCCCCTTCCAGACTACTGAGTCTCTCCTACTAAAGTCCAGGGAATAGTCTTGCCTGTCTGGAGTCACACTGTGAGTCTGTGTCTAGTCTTAGAATCATCCTGACAGAAGCATGTTCTTATTTAATCTCTCTGAAGACATATAAGTGCTTATAAACTTATCACGATGATAACTATGAGCACTATGTGAACTCAGTCACTGTGTATGTACTTGGAGAATGAGTCAGGCATTCAGAAAAGCAGTGGATCAGTCAAATGAGCACAATGTATGCAGACCCTAACCCCTTCCAGACTACTGAGTCTCTCCTTCCAGGGAATAGTCTTGCCTGTCTGGAATCACACTGTGAGTCTGGGTCTAGTCTTAGAATCATCCTGACAGCACCATGTGCTTATTTCATCTATCTGCAGACATATAAGTGTTTATAAACGTATTTAACTAATTTATTGAAAGACACTGATGTATAATCAGGTAATGTCAATTATAGAAATCTTTCAGTGTCTACATTAGTGCTACATGTATACATACTATTTTCACAATGATGTTCCCATTGATAACAAAGGCCAAAAATATTTTCTATTTCTACACCTTCATTTTCTAATACGGTAAGCATATACATTAGAAATTCCTGAGCATCTTGTTGGATATTTTGCGTAAATTGTGTAGAACCAGGACATACATCCAAAAGATTACGAACATCAGAAACGGTTTGTATTTTACTTGTATCAGTTCTCAATTTTTCATAAACAGAATGCAACAAGGAACAAAATCTTTTTTCCTGATTCGCCATAATTTGCTGTTGCAAACCTTCAAGAACAAAAACAACATTGACTACTACATTAGCATAGCAGTTGGACACCAGACCTATTTTCAAACTGATAACCAACAATCTCTTCAACAGTGTCCCTTTTCTTTTGGCTTGCAATCACATTATCTTGTTTTTTTTCCTTCTCTACACCTTCAGTACGGATATTCTCATACCTTATTTTTCGACCAACCACATGCTTTTCAAATACCGGATATTGACCTAAATTGGAGCACATGTTCTTCTTAATCTATTATACTCTTTTACACAGTTTGCATGTGCAGTAACCTTTGTGTCATCAAAATCAATCAAAAACAAACCAGATAATGTTCTGACTCGCGACAAAGCAATATATGCCATACCCTCTTTAAATACAGTTTTTCCAATCTTCAGTCAACACTTAAACCTTGAGGTTATGAATAGTCACTGCATATGCCAGAGAAACTGTAAACTGTTTTCTACAGACATATACATCTTTAACAAGCAAAAAACGAACTGAACAACAACCAATTTGTTTAACTTCTTCAATCTGATCAAATTTAATTTTTAAGAATTCAATACATCTTTATTTTGATAATTAACAAAATCCACAACTTTGCCCATTGCTCCATTACCTAAACCTTTTTGTACATCCAAATTACGCCTTAAAACGACTCAACAGTTTCTACATGCATATAGATTCTTTTCTAAACCAGCAGTTTTAGATATTGATTTTTTGAAAGAATCCAATTTTGTCATCAATTTTTCTGTCAAAATAATAGTGATTCCTTCATGCTCTATTTTATCGATGGCTTCCATTTTTATCATTCCTTTAATGTTGTGTGCTGCCAACCCATTAAGAGCAGTGACAACACAAGACAAAAGTAACTCAGTTGTTTTCTGTAGATAACTTGTAATGACTTTAATTAAAAAACGTTTTCCTGTTCCAGCTTGTCCACTTACGTACAATCAGATAGGTTGAAATTACGTCCATGAGCACTCTTTCTTTTAATGAAGTAATCAATGGTCAATCTGTTGTCTCACTTGCTGATATATTTGTTTCTGTTCAACATTTAGTTGTTCTTCTAAGTTTGCTAAGTTTGTTACATCTTCTTGAGTTTGATGCAGTGCTGTTTCCAGCTCATTCATGGTGATTACTGCTTCATTTTCAACAATTGGTTGTCCTAGTGGATCTTGATTCAGCAGAACTTTGACTATCTTGAGAACTGTCCCTAGCAATCTCAGCTGCAATTGTAGCTTCTTGATCAATTTCAACATGTTCACATAATTTGCAAAAGCACTGCATTGCATGCTATCTTTACAAGCATTAAGGAATCTTCATAGCTCTGGAAATCTCCAAGTAATTCCAGTTCTGAACGCCATGGTTTGAACAGTTGTAAAAGGGCTACATAGTAAAATTCCCCTTGATCAGCAGTGTCTCAACTCAGCCTTCTGTGATTAATCACATTTCCTTTCATTTGTTTCACCAAACATCCTTCGGAACCATTGAATCCTTATTTTCCATCATTGAAGTTCTCTGTAGTATTCCGTTTAAAAGTATATTTTTGCAGCACTTTATAGTGACACATGTTCTCAAGATAATGACTTCTGTTTGGGTAATATGAGCCCAACATATTCGTTTTCAAAATATGTGTACTTTCTGGATCTTTTTCTGCTAAATATTCCATTTCTTGTACAGATTTCAGTACTCAATTTCGCATTGCTGCAAGACCTAGACTCTCCCAAATGATTCTTCTAGACTTGGAGTATAGACTTGCAGATGATAACCGATCTGGGCATTCATATGCTCCGATTTCTTGATGCGATAACATCTTCAAACTGAAACTGTTTCTTACTTAGAGTCTTCTTGTGAGAAATATCTTCCCACATTTCTTTCAATTCCGTCTTTTCTGATTTTGTAATGTAGGATGTTACATATTAGCAACAGCAATGGAATTGTCCACAACATACTGAATATCCATGTTAGTATTCCACATGGACAGAATAACTGGATTGTAGTCATTTCTGTATTTTGACTCTTCACTTCTTCTTAAGTTGTAGGTATTTTTTGGAGCCTTTCTTGTGATGGTATGTCGCAAAGATGACATAAAACTGTTCACTCTTCCTTTGGATATTACAGGATGTGGAAATGCAAAACAACATTTGGTGTGGAACTTATCCTTAGATTTGTACTTTCGTCAACAGTATTTTCCACATCGGTGGCTTTGGAATCATAAGACTTGTGCTCTTAAGTTCTTTTCTTTTGTGCTTTTGGGTACAGCACATGTTGCCTATTGTTCAATAAAAGTCAAAACAGTATCATCCACATCTATTCCAAATTTGGGGGCGTCCTTAATCCATAACAGCATATGTATATGAGCAGCACCTCTTGCTTGATACTCCTTTCTCCAAAAGAAATCCACAACTTCTCCAAGAGGAGGATTTTTTTATTGCAGATAAAAGACATCATAACTTCAAATCAATGATTGAAATACCTCCATACATTACCAGGATACAAAGAGCACAATTCTCCAGGTGTTTTGTATTCAATATTTTTTATATTGCAATTTGCCTCTTGAAGAAATTCAAGTAAATCATCCCAAGCGTACTCAGCACAGCTTAGGGTAAGGAACCATGTAGGAGTTCCTAAGTTTCGTAGCATACATTTCAGTTCTCCATGACGACGGTACCAATATTCATTAGTCCCACGCAGACATGGCATCAGATTAATGAGCTGAGATTCTAAATGATCATCTCTCTGGTGTACTTTATCCATAAAATCTTTTGCAGATACATTTTGCAGATGTATTCCAGTTTTTAAAATGTGATTGACTGAAAGTCCAGACAAGTCACTCTCAAGCAAAAGATGAAATATATAAGGCATACATTGTCGAAATCTTGGATCTTCTGCATATAAACTTGTTGTCCGATACTCAGATGCTGGAATCTACACAGGACGTTCATCATATTGTCCTCCTTTTCCAGTTGGGAATAACTGCGGAAAACAACGAGCTTCCAGGCTCTCTTCCCATTCACTCATAGGACTTCCTTTTGCTTTTTTCATTTGGAACAACTCAATAGTGTTCCCCATCACATTTTTTGAATGAAGTGGATGCACACTGTATTGTTCATAGATTGTTTCACATCTTAACATGTCCACTTCTGCTAAAACTATTTCTTCTTCTCCCACATACACATTTCTATAGCACTCATTGTTTTTTATCAGATACAATGTTGCCTTTTGCACTTTCCTAACATCCACTAATTCCTGCCAGATTTTCTTATTCTTAGTTGGCGCACCATTAACAAGAATAATTAGTGGTTCACTTTCACACTGTATACAGCAATAGTTTCAGTATTTTTCTTTAAATCTAACGGTAAATACACATCTCTTCCTTTTAATCCTCAGGCAATTTACCCATTTTAGGCTCCATACGAACAATAGCCTGAAACGGGTGCACACATTGAATGAGAATAGACTCATGGGTGTTTAAATCTATCAATTCTGGAGGAATACGAACTAACTCTAAATTAATATGCACAGCTCTAGCGGGAATTTTATTCTCATCCAATTTGTTGTAACAATATTTATAAATACGCGGATCAAAACCCAAATCAAAACAATTCTCTACCAACAAATAGGTTGCAAATTCCTTCCACTTATCATCATTTTCTTTTTCACTTTTTAAATACAGATCAACACTCCTAGTCTGATTTTTATAGCGAGGTCGCCGACAACAAATACAAGGAAAATCTGGCCTTTCACCTGAAATTATCTTAAACTTTGTAATTTCACTTCCAACATTTTTTATACAACTTTGTTCAAAATTCTCTACAACATTTTCTTCTGTTAATATCTGATTTTCTTCACTCTCTTGTTCAGGCCCAAAGTAACAAAACTCTATTTCATCACAATACCTTTTTCACATCTGATACGGACCCACGCAAAAGAGCACTGTTCAACTCATTTAACTTTAGTGCTAAACTTTTTGCATAAAACAATCTTCTTACTAACTTCCTGCATTTGAGTATGATGCACTGCCAACATCCTGAAATGGTGAAAAACACTTTCCTACAAAGACAAGCCAGAGAATTACCATGCAAACCAGTATTTTTTCTCACTCTGCAAGGTTCTAGTCCTTGCAACACCTTAATCTTTTGTTAAGCACTTTTTTTACTATAGGCTTGTAAGAAATTGCGTACTTTATGAATAGATCCTTGTCGTATACTACAAATACTACTGCAATCCCAAGTGTACAATGGGGCTTTAGGACGTCTGCCTAGAACTTCATCAGCTATCACTTCTTCTGCATTTCTGGGAATCATTTTCTCTTTCTCAATTGGACAACCATTTCTAACCTCATAAGCTCGACCACTGGTGTCAACCGCTTGCAACAAATCATTGGTCTGAAAATAACTCTCTTCACTAAAAAAAGGCTCAGAACTTGAACTGTGTTTCCATTCACCCCAAAAAATCAGAAAAATTTGTTCTATTAATTACTCTTTTCCTCTTACTTTTGGCCTTCAATAAATGGATTGCTTTATCTAGTGATCAAATTCTGTTTAATACTAAAATGAATAGTTTCCTTTTTACTTGAAAAACCTTTTTAACAATAGATTCAATATGCTTCTTCTTTTTATAAAATAGTGTTCTATTTTTATATTTCTTTAAATCTTTCATCAAATTATGTAGTACTCTGTTGTAAAATATTTTTTGCAGATACTGATTTTCTCTTCTTTTGCTATAAGCTGTATCCTTTGTATGTATATTGCCTTTTTTCCTTTCCGATTCTTTGCACTTTTTTTTGTGATAGGTACATTTTCAGTAGTTTCAAC